>NW_020523940.1:0-56707 GCF_003368295.1 Carassius auratus | reverse complement strand
TGCTGTAAGCATGGCTAAAGCACAAGTCATCCCACAACTTTGGTGACAAAGCACAAGTCATATCAGTGCTATGTGTGCTGTTTTTTGGTTTGTACTCTGCTGTATTAAATGTTTTATTCCAATGCAAGATTTTTTCTTTTGTTAGTCTTTGTTTAGTCTTTTGCATGAAAATATCATGCAAATTATGCAGACACATTGCAAAATCATGGAAGCAAAAAACATTTCTCTTAATATATTGGAAATTCTAAAGCATAACCCTTTCTATACATTGTTGTAGGCCTATAATGTATAATAATAATAATAATAATATTTAATAATACATGTAAAAAAAAAATATATATATATATTGTTTTTGTTTCTTTTGTTTCATAATTCAAATAGAATTAAGGTAATAATTTGAGGAAATAAAGAAACCAAAATAGTAAAATAATTATAATTTATTGTAAAGTAATGCATTACTATTTGCAAATCTATTTCCAATTCAAGACAGCAAAATCGGACAAATGCTTTTGACTTTTCTTGTGAAAGTGCAATATATATATATATATATATTTTAAATATATGGAACACGTTGTGCATCTCAAATTGTCATTTCACAAGGCCGATATCATTTCCAGCAATTCACATGCTTTCTCTTAATGTTTAAGTCGATAACTTCCCTTGTACCACAGACAACTTGCATAAATTCTTGAAAATGCTGGGCAGTGCTGCGATAAAGCAGCTCCTCTGGGACAGCTTGTGGGAAGGCTGGG
This sequence comes from Carassius auratus, assembly GCF_003368295.1. NCBI lineage: Eukaryota > Metazoa > Chordata > Actinopteri > Cypriniformes > Cyprinidae > Carassius > Carassius auratus. The sequence continues at coordinate 55,955 of NW_020523940.1, read as the reverse complement.
TTGATGTGGGCCAGTAATGCACAAATACACCAGTAGAATAATTTAAATATGCTTCTAAATATATATACAAATGCATTTCCTTTGTGAGAGTCCCATGTTATGACTGCTGACTCTAAGTACAAAAGGCCTTCAGTGGGAGTTTGTGGGAGGTTTGAAACTCCTGTCACTGGGACTGTACACTTTCAAAAGGTACCAATATGCACACTTTAGGTATATGTACATTTGAGGTTCTAAAATCCATCCTTTAGGGGTACAAATATGTATCTTTTAAAAGGACACCATCCCAGTGAATGCATTAGTAACTTTTATCTGACAAATGATTTGTGTGCGCAAGGCAGTATATAGTTTTATTTGGTCTTACTGGATTAAGTAAAATTACTCAGTACTGTACATCAATAATTACTTTAAATAGTTTTCAATGCAAGCATCATAAATTCTGCAAGCATGACATTAAATGGTTCTTTACACATTAGAGGCTTGAATGCAACAATACATTTTACACAGTATTTAATGGGAGGCCCTGTTCCATTCTTTATCCCCTAAAAAGCCCCCTGCTTTATATAGATTTAGTTCTGCATGAGTAAATCAAAAGATGTCAACTTGATCCCTGCTTGGTCAACAGGTTATAGTCCTTTGAATCCCCTAAGATGGGTACTTTCCCCACCCTCTATCCTGTGTAGGAGCAAGGATGACTCAGAGTCAACAACCACACTGTCCTTTGTTTACTGAATTATGTTTAGGAGAAAACAGCAGTGACTCTTCAGATATCGTATGCATTGACTTTATCACCACAACCATAGCAATGCATATAAACAAATAGTGATGCATATGACAACTGCATGTTGCAACATTTTTGCTTATTTAAAACATCCAAATAGTCTGCTGACTGTCTGTTGAGTCACCATTAAAGAGAAAAAAAGAGTGCAGCGTGACTTCGCATCCCTTAATGCACATGGCCATTTGAGAATGAGTCCTTGTGCCAGTGTTGGGTTTTGTCACTATGGAGCTGTATTGTATTGTCTATAAGGGAACCCCATGATCTGAGTCAGTGGTAAACATCATTACATTAGCATTAGTAATCCCTTATATTTACCACAGATAATGACGCAATGTATGATCTAAAGTATGTACAATGACATTTTGACCATAACAGTACAGTTCTGTACATGTAAACAACCTGCAAAACACATAGAATAAAAGCAGAAAGTAAAAGCACATCATGTCCTTCCCGTAGTGCAGATACACCTAATTTCAATAAGCGTAAAAATAAAAATAACATGCTTTGTTTCTGAGAGAAGCGCTGAAGGACAAATCTTCTGAAAGAACAGAGAGAACATCATCTTTTTAAAGATCATAATTATGTCTACTTACCACCATTTTCATTGATTTTGTGAGAAAAGTGTCTGCCTTTTGTCACTTGTTCCATTTAGCTCCGACTATAAATTTGGACAGTGATAAAAAAAAGATTTAGCTAATAACCAAAAATATATTTTAAGCATCTTTTATGACTGTTCCCATATTCATGTCTGCTAAGATCATCAGATTGGATAATGGGAATACATTTATTTGCATTCTGTGATAATGACTGCATGAATCTTGTTCTTGTATTAGGATCTCAAAGCATGGCCTACAGCCGTTTACTGTTACAGGGAAATGGGATGATAATGCTTGTACTTCTCCATTCCCTAATAGATATTGATCGCTGCATGGTTTCCCAGGCCATAGTGGATTCATTTCTCAGCTCATGGCCATTTCTGATCACAGTGAGAAACGAGAATTTAACAGGTTTGCATTTTCCTGGAAAATGTGGTATAGAAATCTGCTCGTTTACACACAGGAAACCATAATGTTAAGGGGAACCCTGTCACCAAAAAGACTCCTTCCTTCCTCAACATACACATGCTCACACCCCTCCTTAACATACAGGTTTAGTGTCTCTGAGTCATTCTTTCATGTTCTTCAGTACTAAAGTGTTATTTTCAAGGAAACTCTGATTTTTTCTAAAGAAGTATTATGTTATCTTATTCTTTGATCATTGCAAAAATTTATTTTTTCTCTAAATATGTCTTCAGGTCTTTTTTAAGATATCTACATCAGCAAGGTCAGGTCAAATAACCCCTTTGGCTAAGGACTAATAGATGCATTAGCTCTTTATGGCATGAGGTGTTCAAGGGGCAGATTGGCCAAATCCTTAGAGCAACGCTAAACTTAACCTCAACCTACTCATTAACCCTCCACTGACTTTGACCACTGATCTGTCAGCTCTTAGGGCAGGTCAAGCCTGCCGACATGTTCTATATCATGAAGGGCCTATTAGCTGCTCTGTGAAAACATCCATTGTGTCACTCAAAAGTACAGGCCAATAACTGGATAAAAGCACATCAGTTATATGTGCAACAACAACTGATTATTTCACAGGTTTTCTGTGAAACAATTACTGTATGTCTAGTGCCCCTTTGTGGTTAGGTCACTCAAACCATATTTGTGGTTGTCAAAAATACACAAAATGATTGGTGTAAACACTAAAGCATCCTGATACATCCTGTAATGAATGCATACTATCTATCATTAAAACAAGGTATTTGTGCAGATTTAACAGAAAGTAAACAATGGATTAGAGTCAATAGATAGATTGATTAAAACACTAAAATTAAATCAAAATTCATTTAACATTTCACTTTTTCCTTTTTAACATTGTATGCATGTCAAACAAAATAATTGTATTCTTTATACACTATAGACAATACAGTTGTTCCACAGTAATAAACAAGTAATAAACTGTATTAAATTTAATGTTAAGTTTTTCAATTAGGAAATGAATACCATTTCAACAATAAAGCAGCTCTAAAAAGTTATTGTTAATTCAGTGTTAATTCAGTTTAGTTAATAAAAAAATTAATGTTGTGAAATTCACTAATTATGAATCAAATTCAGTTAAACTATAAAGCAGTGACAATGTCATTATTCAGATCAAGTCACTTCAGTGTTGATTCAGTTTAGTTCAATAAAAGCTCAATTCAGCTATAAGCAGCTATAAAGAAAGTGCTTTTATTCAGTGTTTGATAAAGTTCAGCTGAGCAATAGATTACTGACATCTTGGAAAGCAGAGCGATAGCCAATTTAATTTAATTTTATTTTATTAGTAGGCCTATTAATATTTAAGAAATGTGCTTAATGCTGACGGCAAGCGACAAGGTATTTTAATGTTTGTCTTTATATTACAAATAATATATATGCAATGGTTATAATACTTTCTCTAATTCCTTTGTTTAACCATTCTAATGGATTATTAGACAGTTTTTATGCCTCGAACACATCGGCTAAGCAGAAAAACTTATCGACTGATATCTGAAAAATTGCCAATATCATCCGATATATCGGCCTTGGCGAAATATCAGTCCACCACACTACTAAGCAACAGTTTCAACGTTGAAGAGTTAATCAGTTATGAACAAATTTGATTCAGCTATATACCAGTTTTACAGAAGATACAAGTTCTGTCATGAAACTTTAGATGGCACAGGCTGATGCTGGTTCTTTAATGCAAACTGATGATATTGACAGTGTTCAACTACTTAGCACACGCTGATTGGTTCATGTTGCACACGCAGCTTGCTGCTTTACATTTAAATGGCTTAAAAAATGTAAATGGCAGCAATAATCCACAAAAACAGCAATAACCAACATCGGCAGCAATTCAGCAATGTAGTAGATCTATTCCATCAAGACCAAATACATTAACATTGTCATATTCATTGCCATGCTAAAATCTTCCGACAGTTGATATGATATAACTGTAATTATGCAGCTTAATTTAGTTAAGGTTTTATTCTTATCCAGTACTGTCAGTGCAGTCAAACCGATAATTTTACTGAATATTAAGTGAGTTGTTTTTAACTGAATATGAAGTGACCCCATTTGTAATCATATGTATTAAATTCACAAACAAAAGTAAAGGTCTGAAAATAAAGTATTTCTTTTAACTGAATAACAAGTCTTCTGATCTGACAAACTGAATCTCTTTGCTCGCTAATTGATCAGTCCAGCTATGATACAGCACTCTACCTTTACAACTGATGCACTGAAATTACTTAGAGCAAGGTAATATGATCAGGCCTTGTGCTGCTCTTATACTGCTAACACATTTCACTCTGATGAGTCATTATAAAGTCCCGAAAGTACATCTCTCCCAGGTGCCGCCAACTGATCTGCTCTTGCTTTTGCAAAATGTCAGAGGGTATTATGCACTTTTAGTGATGCACAATAATATTTGAAGGATATCCAGCATTGTCAATACAGCAGCTTGTGCATTTGATAAAAATAGATGCACTTTGCAACTATACACCTAAACATCCTTCCAACTTCCACCAGTTCAGCATTGTTTTATTCGATCCCACAGCACAAATAAAGTGTGCCTGCATGCTGGAAGACTTGACTGTCATACTGTACATGATCGTGGCTGGCGGTGCGGATGGCAAACATCGCCCGTTAAAACTGCACACTGTCATGTCCGATGACTCATTGATGTGTAAAGGTTTGGTTAGACCACACAGACTTGTGGTTTAAGTATAGAAAACAAATTTGTAGCTGACATTTACATGACCTTATAAAAGTATTACATTAACTTAATATGTACACATCTACTAAAATAATGCATATATAATGTAAAATAAAATACAATGAAAATCAAAGCAATTGCTTATCTGTTATCATATTGATAAGTATGTGAGGAGTTAGTGATTTCTTTGTACCTGGAGCAAGATCAAAAAAAAAAAAAAAAAAAAAAAAAATTAAACATGCATTTAAAAATGCAAAACTACATGTTCATTTTCTTTATAAGAACATTGGAAATAATAGTGCATTCTAGCCATTCTTAATAAAACAAGTTTAAGTAAAGAGAACTGACCTCTCAAAGAAGTGATGACCTAACTCTTAATGTAAGAGATATATGCCTGTTGTGAGAGGAGTGATCCCTATAATAGCTTTCTACAAGTGAATACTGCAGTGATGTTATGTCCTAGATCTCACTGCAGTGTGCACCCAATGACCCAATATCTTAATGCGTATCCATGTTGCAAATGTTCACTAATGTTCACTATAATTTTACATGAAAAGGTCATTTAACTCTCAAACATGACTCCCTAAACAAGTTACATCATTATTCAAAAGTGTGTGGTTGGTAAGAGTTTTTAATGTGTATGAAAAAACTATCTTACCTACCTTATGTATGCTATAGAGAAAAAAAGCAAATAAAACTAGAATTTTATCTTTGAACTTCTGTTTTTGCGGTAACTCTGTATATTTTATTAGCACTGGGGCTGAAAAACAATTACTAATCTATAACTTCAATCTTTAATGTAAAATTATCCTTCAGAAATCATTTTCATATAGCTGATTTGGTGCTTAATGAACATTTCTTGTTATTATCAGTCAAGAGTGGTGTGATGTAGTGGTGAGATAAAGTTCAGCAAACTCTCTTGAAATGTCTGCTCTGTATGTCGATGAATGATCACCACGCTCTATTACATTTGATGTTTTGCATGCAAGGCAGCTAAATGTCACCTTATAGTGTGATTTTACTCACATTTCTGTAATGGGGTTATCAGTAATCATTTGCAGACCTTTACTAAAATCTGGAAGGATGCAGCACCTAAAATGTGTGCTTTATTTTTGTAGGTGCATTCTAGCAGGCCCCCCCCCCCCCTTTTCTGCATCTTCCCTCAGTAAACTAATTTGCTGCTTATTGATAGCAAGTAACGCAGCTGTTATAGTGGTTAGGTTTAGTGTTAAAGAATCTATAATATGGTCATGCAGAATAAGGCATTACTATGTGCTTTGTTAAGTACTAATAAACAGCCAATATGCTAGTAATATTCAGGCGAATAAGCAACAAGCTTGCTTGTGAATAGAACAGAGAAGTATGTGCATGCAAAAAAAAAAAAAAAAAAAAAATCAAGTGCCCTTTGGACCCAGTGGAATGGGGACAAATGACCTATTTGCAATGCTGCGGGCACAGACATCTGTTGGCCGCAGCAGAACTTTTCAAAGGAGCTTGTTGATCACACTGCCATCTAGGCATCTGCTGCACTTAATGAAATTAAATCTTTGTTAATAAGAGCAAAGGCCTTCCTTTTCACTAAGTAGGAGCCTGTCTGAGCCATAAGGTCCTTGGAGTTTGACAACAAGGCCAGTCAGTCCTCTCCTAATTTCACCCCTACCCAACCCTCTTAATGGCATGTGTCACTGCTAATAGTGAAAATGATTAAAAGAATTGTTCACTGAAAAATGAATATTCTGTCCTTAATTACTCACCTCAAACCCACATGACCTTCATTCATCTTAAGAACACAATTTAGGTTATTTTTGATCCAATCTGAGAGCTTTCTGAACCTGCATAGACAGCAATGTATCTACCAGATTCAAGGCCCAGAAGGGTTGTAAGGACATGGATAAAATAGTCCATGGGACACCGGTGGTTCAACTTTAATTTTATGAAGCTACGAGACTACAACTGTGTGCAAAGAAAACACAAATAACACCTTTATTCAATTTCTTCTCTCCCGTATCCTTCATGCCCTTACTACCATTCTGGGGCTTGAATCTGGTAGATAGATTGCTGTCTATGCAGGTTCAGAAAGCTCTTGTAAAAATATCTTAATTTGCATTTGGAAGATGAACAAAAGTCTAATGGTTTTGGAACAACGTGAGGGTGAGTAATTAATAACAGAATTTTCCTTTTGGGGTGAATTATCCCTTTAATCTGGTTCCTATGACCTCAAATCTGCTATTTAAGATTTATCATGGGACCTTGGACCACAAAACCAGTCATAAGTAGCAAGGGTAAGTTTGTAGCAATGACCAGCAATACATTGTATGGATATTGTTCTTTTATGCAAAAAATTATTAGGATATTAAGTAAAAACCATGTTCCATGAATATATTTTCTACATTTTCTACCATAGATATATCACAACTATTTTTTTGATTATGCATGGCTAAGAACGTCATTTGGTCAACTTTAAAGGCAATTTTCTCAATATTTAGATTTGTTTTGCACCCTCAGATTCCAGATTTTCAAATAGTTGTATCCCAATATTGTCCTTTCCTAAGAAACCGTACATCAATGGAAAGCTATTTTTTTTCTTTCAGCTGTATGATGTATAAATCTCAGTTGTTGACCATTATGACTGGTTTTGTGGTCCAGGTTTACATAGAGTAATAAAATTAGTAGGTGGGATACAATTTATTGTCATAGAAAATTGTAAAAAAAAAAGATGCAAAACTATTACTGAGGCAGTACCCTTTTAAAAGGTACTAATATGTGCAATTTAGGAGTAATTATGGTACAAAAATGCTGCCTTGGTGACAGCTTTTCCCCATTTGTTTCTGAGAGAAAGATGAATTAAACTAAAATGTAAAATTAGCAACTGTTTACCATTAATTGAAACTGCAACTGCATTTAGCATACACTTTTTTCCCACTTGCATGGACAGCCTCCATGGAGTAATATGAGGATAAGTGCTATGTGGGATTTAACCTGTAACTTTTGTATTAGCAACCTAGTTCGCTTCCCTGTCCTCAACCTGACCTCAAATCATGCATGGCCTGCAGAGCTATGGCAGGTATCACTATCTTTTTATCTGGTATTTGCACTGTTAGGTACTTTATTGCTGAGTATGGTGTAGATATTCATATTCAGAGCTCCTTATTGATATCTATCAGGGTTTGTGAGGTTTGTGGAATTTGCTCATGTGTTAAAAAAAATAGTTCAGCTGACATTTAAGTATGTCAGCATCAAAAGTGCGATATGACAGGTTCAGCTGTGACTGCAATTAGTATGACGGGCTTCCCCTTCAGACTCATCCTAACCACAGCACCACCTCCAGCAGAGCTCAACTGTTTTCTAGAGATCATGCAGAGCTTCCTCCCAGATCAGCAAAATGCAGCTAGAGCTGCAAAACTCACAGAGAATGGGAATGTTTGTAAAATACCAAATATTTTGTCGTTGTGATGTGTTTTATCATAGGTTTATTAAAAAAAATTGCTTGCAATGCACCAGACAAACAAATAAAATATGAAGATGATAGAAAAATTCTTTGCTTTTCACAGGAAGTCTGCAGAAAAAGTGCAAGCTACTTCAAAAGATGGTTTCTCTCAAGCCAGCTTATGAACACTGACCATATGGTTGTTTCCCGCTTTGATGCTAAAATAAACACCCTGGTGTGTACACTTGGGACATGAACAAATATTTCGGGCTGGAATGTTCCCGCATTTGGAAACTGAACGACCTAAAGATAGAAATCACAAGCCAATGATTTACTTAAAATAGCCTGGTCTGTCCCTTAAACAGATATATGGGTCCTAAAAATAGCCCTTTATCTCATTACACTAAACCTGTCTGTAACCTGCATGTGAAAAAGTAGTGATCAGAGCACTAGGAAACTCCCGTAATCCTCATCAGGGTTCACCAGTCCATTCCAGAATTCTACTGACCACATGATGGGACCAAAATACAGTGTATTTTTAGACCTGAGTCATGCCAGGGACACTGACTTTGTGATTATAGGTAAAGTTGACAGTAAATGCATTTAATTATATTTTGCTTTACTGCTTTAAATATGTTTACATGCACTTTAAAAGTCAATGCAAATTTTATTTTTCAATGACATGATGCTGATTTCTGTGCTATTTATTTATTTATTTGAATAAAAAGTTATTCTTTTGTAATTTGTTGCATGTGCAAACATATTACATATTCTGTAATGAGCAAGAGTTTTTGTGCAAAAAGTTATTTTGATATTTTTGGAGGGACAAAAATTCAAAAATGACAGCCTGATAAAACTGTCCTAATATCACAATAAAAAAGGGAAAACAATTAAAAGAAAATATTAAGAAGTTGTTTGAGATTATCTTTTTTTATATTTCTTCATTGTTTTATAGCTGCTTCATTTGAAAAACCTTTGTCTGCCACTTTTAACTTATTTGGTCATTTGGTCCAACCAACCTGCAAAGACATAAAACAGGAACCGATACCATAGAGAGGAACTCCTGCAGACACTCAGGATGCTGCGTAAATGTCAATAAGTCTCTTAATATATCAGAACATTTGCCCTTTTTATGTCAAGGTTAGTTCAGGTTGTAAAATGTCATGTGGTGCAACTGTCCAAAAACATAATTATATTTATGAATTAAAAACTCCTAATTGACACACACACACACACACACATATATATATATATATATATATATATATATATATATACACATATATATATATATATATATATATATATATACACATATATATAAAATCTTCAAATAAAAAGTTCAACTAACAGATCTACGTATATAATGCGATTGCAGCTTAGCTTTATCAAACATATGTTAATCTCACCCCATTGGCGTACTCCAAATTATAACACAATGGCCTTTAAAATGAAACACGAACATAACATCTAATATAGAATTTATTACCTGGAAAGGTTCATCATATGTGAGATAAATAGCTGCAGTACCAGCTTGCATGACATCATGTTCTTGCAGATCATCCAGTGATGAATTATAACAAATGTTTTGTTTCTAAATCTCTGGTCCAATAAAAAAAGTCACTGAGATTGACTCAAGGCCCCAGAATAAAACCAGTAGATATTCCAACCATTCCTGGAATGCCTTGCGTGCGGCACGCTGCAGCTGCACAGCTGTGACGAGAACAGAATGCCTCACACAAATGTCTTCCACTGGTTTATCAGGAGTAGACAGAGACAGCTGTGCCCATTAAAGAGTCATCTTTAAAATAATGCCCCAGAATTCCCCGTAGTCCCCTTTGTGTGAGTAAGTGTGCCTTTCGAGCACTTTAATCCTTTGAAATAGTAGATGTTTGGTTTCATCTCCCTGACAGCCAGTAGGAGTGTGTTTCTGTGCTCCACATGCAGTTGCTTCAGTGAGGCTGAGATGAGGCCTACACCTGTTCCCTCAGATCCTACCGAGGACATGAGCCAGCACCACTGAAACAAATCTACAGCTCTATTCAATAGATGCCTAGCAACTGCAAGAACAGGCTTTCAAAACGAGGGTTCTTGTTTTGGCATCTTCTTTGAGCACTCATCAAGGTCATGGAATAGTTTTTCATGCAATATCCAGAGAAACACTTCAATGGGAAGTATTTCTATACAAACTGGCATGATGAAATAAGTCACTTTTTATTTCAGGGACCAATATTTTAGCTCTTTGTTCTGTTAAGTTTGCGAAAAATAGGCAAATTAATTTCATGCACATGCATAAAACATCTAGTTTTATGCAGCCACTTTAATTTGCTAATTTCTGTTATTTCATTACTTCCATAGTACTAAACAATGAAATCTGTCATCATTTTATGCAACTGTAAAAAAAAAAAAAAAAAACATCTATCTAGGTCATCTCCCTTATTTCCTTCCATTTTCAGTATAGTATTTTCAGCTGACTTTGGTGTTTTTTTTTATATAGGTTTAGATAACAAAACTCTGGACAGAGTTGCAGTGTATTCAGATTTTCCTTGACAACTAACACTGGTTACAGTTGTACACAGGCTTACATAATCATAGATACAGTAAAATTAAACACTGAAATTTAGTTGTTCCGTAATAACCCATAAAATACAGTACGTGTCTGTAAAGTCACCAACAACCTCCAGAAAGCTGGAGTGATGCTCTGACAATCTACTGTCTGTAGGAGACTTTTACAAAAAGTTGCAGAAGCTATAGCAAGATGCAAACCTCTGACCAAAAATAGAAAGGCAAGTTTAGAGTTTGCAAAAAAGCACGAAGGTGAGCAAGCAGAGTTTTGGAACTGTGTTTATAGACCGATGAGATAAAGAATAACTTTTATCTAAGTGATGGGAAAGCAAAAGTGTAGAGAAAAGGGGGACTGCAAACGATCCTAAGCATACAAGCTCATCTATAAAGCTTGGTGGAGGTAGTGTCATGGCATGGTTATGCATGGATCTCTCTGGAACAGTACCTCTTAATTTTAATGATGACTTAATGTATGATGACAATAGCAGAATGAATTTGGAAGGGTAAAAAACCATCTCGGCTACCAAAATTCAAGAAAATGCCACCATACTCATCTGAAAGCACGTCATATTGGATCAGGACATGACCCAAAACACCCTCCAGTTCAGTTCAGTTCAGTTCAGTCAAGGACTTTATCAGGGCAAAGAAATGGAAAGTCTTACATTGCCCAAACTAATCTCCAGGTAAAAAAAAATAGAAAAAAAACCCCACCTGAAATCGGCTGCATTAAAGGCTTGGGAAAAGCATTTCGAAGGGTGAGACCAAGAGCCCAAGTGAACTGCAACTAAATAATAACTTTTGATCTTTTGCATCTGCCTTAAGTTCAACTGTCCCAATACTTGCTCGCATCAAATAGTGGGATGAACTCTAAAAGGGTTGTGCTTTTTATTTGGTAAAACGTGTTGAAACAGCTTATAATAAAATGTGACAATTTGTAGTTTTGTCTCATATTCATGTTTTTATCATTGTGGCAGGGGGGGCGTGGTTTAGCGACGTCTGCAGCGGGAGAGAGAATCAGGAGACGAGCGGTAAGTGAGTGGTTTTGGCAAAAATTATCATCACCTGTTTCTTGTTCTAGTAATTGGCGTGGAGAGAGTATAAAACGCCAGGAGAGACAGAAGCAAGCGAGAGAGAGACGGACTGCTGACTCGAGCCGGAAACCGAAACCGAAACCGGAAAGAGTAAAACGGAAGCCGTGTTGAAGTGGCAGAATAAAAGTCACCGTTTAGGTGTTTGCAATCTTTTTAGTTCTTTTTGTTTAAATAAACCTGTCAGCAGTCCCGCCGACCCCTTTGTCCTCTTCCTTCCACCCCACGAACTTTGTTACACTGGTGCCGAAACCCGGGAGGAAGTAGGACCGTCACCGCCGCCATGCAAAGTCCGGCTGCCACGCCGCTTGCGGATATCATCGCCTCCCTCGCGGGCCTTCACCGCGAACAACACCAGGCCCTGCTGGACCTGAGGACGGATCAGGAGAGGCGTTTCCAGGCCATTGTCCAGGCCCAGCAGGAGGACCGCGAGAGGTTCCGGAGCTGGATCGACCGGGAGGTTCGTGCCGGGCCGCCTGCGGCGCCCATGCATCTACCGCTGCACAAGATGGGGCCCCAGGACGATCCGGAGGCCTTCCTGGAGCTTTTTGAGAAGTCGGCGGAGGCCTGCGGGTGGCCCCGAGAGCAGTGGCCTGTGCGCCTCATTCCCCTGCTCTCCGGAGAAGCCCAGGTGGCCGCCCAACAACTTCCGGTGGCGAACCTCCTGGTCTTCGATGACCTAAAGAGGGCCGTCATCCAGCGGGTCGGCCGGTTGCCCGAACAACACCGCCAGCGGTTCCGGTTCCTGGACTTGGGCGAAGCCGGTCGACCCTTCGCGATGGCCCAGCAGCTCCGGGACTCCTGCCGCAAGTGGCTACTAGCCGAGGGAAGCGACGTGGAGCATGTCGTCGACCTGGTGGTGCTGGAGCAGTTCATCGCTCGGCTTCCCAAAAAGACGGCCGAGTGGGTCCAGTGCCACCGCCCCACGTCATCCACCTGGCGGAGGACCACATGGTGGCGTGCCCAGGGGTCGGCGCACCCCCACCTACTAACTCTCTCTCTCCTTCTCTCTCTTCCCCCTCTCTCTCTCGCCCTGTCCCTCTCCCTAGGTCCCGTCCACCCGGCCCTCCTCGTGTCCCGCCCCGGGGGTTTGTGGCTGCCGGAGGGGACAGTGCTTCCGTTTCTCCGCTCTCTCTGCGCCAATTCTCCAATCCACTCCCTGCCACTGGGGCGGCGGGTAGGTCTGGGCTGGCCTGTTGGCGTTGCGGGGACCCGGAGCATTTCGTGGACAGGTGTCCAATGATGGAGGTGGGGACGTTGATCCGGGTCCCGGACGTCCCACAGGTCACCCCCGGTCAGGCTGGCGAGTACCAAATACCAGTGAGTATCAAGGGGGGTACATATCCGTCCTTGGTGGATTCAGGGTGTAACCAAACCTCAATCCATCAAAGCCTGATTCAACCGGGGGCATTGGATACAAGCCGCATGGTTAAGGTGCGGTGCGTACACGGGGAGGTGGTGGAGTATCCGGTTGTCCCAATTAGCATTCAATTCCGGGGACAAAAGCATAGTGTAGAGGTGGCGGTTAGTCCCCACCTCCGGCATCCAATAATCTTGGGAACGAATTGGCCCGCATTTACGGTGTTATTGGGGTCGTTATGTGCGGATGCCTCTTGGGGAAATAAGGCACGGAAGGAGACCGCGAGGGTACAGGTGGGAGAAACTGAGTCAGGGCCGCTGGGGTCTGCTTCAGGGGAACCGAGCGAAATCGGGAGACTAATTCTCTCGGAGCGTGATGACTTTCCTCTGGAGCAGTCTCAGGATAAGACACTGAAACATGCGTTTCAACAGGTCCGCGCCATCGATGGCCAGTCTCTCCAACCTGCCCTCCCGCTCTCCTATCCGTATTTTGCCATTTTAAAAGACCGGTTGTATAGAGTGACCCAAGACGCTCGGACAAAATTGAATACAACCCAGTTGTTAATTCCAAAGGGCCGCAGGGAAATGCTTTTCCAGGCGGCTCATTCTAATCCTATGGCGGGCCATTTGGGACAGGCCGCAACACTAAATCGCCTCATGGCCCGTTTCTTTTGGCCGGGCATTCATGACAACGTGCGCAGGTGGTGCGCGTCTTGTCCGGAATGTCAGTTGGTAAACCCACCGGCCGCCCCAAAAGCGCCTTTGCGCCCTCTTCCCTTAATGCAGGTCCCCTTCGAAAGAATTGGTATGGACCTCATCGGGCCATTAGAGCGATCGGCACGAGGACATCGCTTTGCATTAGTCATAGTTGATTATGCAACGCGATATCCTGAAGCGGTGGCCCTCCGCAACATTTCCGCTAAAAGTGTTGCGGACGCCCTGTTTCGTCTTATCTCCCGGGTGGGGGTTCCAAAAGAAATCCTCACCGATCAGGGCACGGCGTTTATGTCACGTACGTTACGCGAACTGTACGGATTGTTGGGCATTAAATCGATTCGAACTAGCGTCTATCACCCACAAACCGACGGCCTGGTCGAACGATTTAATCACACACTTAAATCCATGATCCGTAAGTTTGTTCACGAAGATGCCAAAAATTGGGATAGGTGGCTAGAGCCCTTGTTATTCGCTGTGCGAGAGGTCCCGCAAGCCTCCACGGGGTTTTCCCCCTTCGAGCTTCTCTATGGACGCCAGCCCCGGGGGGTGCTCGACGTACTGAGAGAAACTTGGGAGGAGGGACCATCTCAGGGCAAAAACGAAATTCAGTATGTGCTGGACTTGAGAACAAAACTCCACACATTGGGGCGGCTATCAATGGAGAATTTGTTACAAGCCCAGGACCGCCAGAGCCAGCTTTATAACAGGGGAACTAGGTTACGCAAATTTGCACCGGGAGAGAAAGTACTTGTATTACTCCCAACGTCGAGCTCCAAATTAATGGCTAAGTGGCAGGGACCGTTTGAGGTTGCACGACAGGTCGGGGATCTCGATTATGAGGTAATACGGTCCGATAGGAACGGGTCCCATCAGATCTACCACCTCAATCTCCTAAAAAAATGGAATGAGGTGGAATCAGTGATGTTGGCAACGGTGATTGGCGGAGAGGATGATCTCGGGCCAGAGGCGAATATCAAACCACAATCCTTCGCCCTGGCTCCAGGTGGAGATCACCTCTCGCCGTCCCAACTCACTGATCTAACAAAATTGCAGGCGGAGTTCGCCGACGTCTTCTCGCCCCTACCGGGCCGTACTAACCTGATTCAGCACCATATCGAGACCGAGCCGGGCGTGGTAGCTCGCAGCCGGCCGTATCGTTTACCTGAGCACAAGAGAAAAGTGGTTCAGGCTGAATAAGGCGCTATGCTTGACATGGGGGTAATAGAAGAATCTAATAGTAACTGGGCGAGCCCGATAGTTTTAGTTTCGAAAACGGACGGCTCAGTCCGATTCTGTGTAGATTACCGCAAGGTGAATGCTGTGTCGAAATTCGACGCGTATCCAATGCCGCGGGTTGACGAGTTGCTTGATCGGCTAGGCACGGCTCATTTTTATTCGACATTGGACTTAACAAAGGGCTATTGGCAGATCCCCTTGTCTCCATTGTCCAGAGAAAAGACAGCTTTCACAACGCCGTTTGGATTACACCAATTTGTTACCCTTCCGTTTGGCTTGTTCGGGGCCCCAGCTACCTTTCAGCGCCTCATGGATAGGATTCTGCGGCCCCATGCTGCGTATGCGGCTGCCTACCTAGATGATATAGTTATATTTAGTTATGATTGGCAGCGGCATATGCAGCATCTGAGGGCTGTCCTGCGGTCGCTGAGGGGAGCGGGGCTCACGGCCAACCCAAAGAAGTGTGCGATTGGGCGTGTGGAAGTAAGGTATCTGGGCTTCCACTTGGGGCATGGGCAGGTGCGTCCCCAAATTGATAAGACAGCCGCTATTGCGACCTGTCCACGTCCCAAGACCAAAAAGGAGGTAAGGCAGTTCTTGGGGCTGGCGGGATATTATAGACGGTTTATTCCTAATTATTCGGACCTCACCAGCCCTTTGACTGACCTTACTAAAAAGGAGGTGCCAGATACGGTCCAGTGGACGGAGCCGTGTCAGCAGGCCTTTACTCAGGTCAAGGCTGCTCTGTGTGGCGGGCCGTTGTTACACTCTCCTGATTTTTCTCTCCCTTTTCTGTTGCAGACAGACGCATCGGACAGGGGGCTGGGGGCAGTCCTGTCCCAGGAGATAGAGGGGGAGGAACGGCCGGTGCTGTACATTAGCCGGAAGCTCTCGAAGAGAGAGGCTAAGTACAGCACCATCGAGAAAGAGTGCCTTGCCATCAGATGGGCCATCCTCACCCTCCGCTATTATCTCCTGGGACGGGAGTTCACCCTCTGTTCGGACCACGCTCCGCTGCAGTGGCTCCACCGCATGAAGGATACCAACGCGCGGATCACTCGTTGGTATCTAGCTCTTTAGCCTTTTAAGTTCAAGGTGATCCACAGGCCGGGTGTTCAGATGGCGGTGGCCGACTTCCTCTCCAGAAATGGGGGGGGGCTGCAGGCCGGATGGCTCCCCGGCCTGAGTCAGGCGGTGGGGGTATGTGGCAGGGGGGGCGTGGTTTAGCGACGTCTGCAGCGGGAGAGAGAATCAGGAGACGAGCGGTAAGTGAGTGGTTTGGGCAAAAATTATCATCACCTGTTTCTTGTTCTAGTAATTGGCGTGGAGAGAGTATAAAACGCCAGGAGAGACAGAAGCAAGCGAGAGAGAGACGGACTGCTGACTCGAGCCGGAAACCGAAACCGAAACCGGAAAGAGTAAAACGGAAGCCGTGTTGAAGTGGCAGAATAAAAGTCACCGTTTAGGTGTTTGCAATCTTTTTAGTTCTTTTTGTTTAAATAAACCTGTCAGCAGTCCCGCCGACCCCTTTGTCCTCTTCCTTCCACCCCACGAACTTTGTTACAATCATATTTACAGATTTCTTGACTCCAAAGCAAACAGAGCAATTTTGTCTTTACTGTTCCAATACTTACGGAGGGCACTGTATATATAATGTTTTTGAAAGAAACTGCTTATCCTTATGCCATACACAATTTTTTTGGTCAGCATATCTTGTTTTTCTTTCAGTGTGTCATGTTTGGGGCTCTGCAATAGTTCACCAAATAATTTAATTTAAGTGCTTTTGAGGCCTTGTCTTTGTAAAGACAAATTGCAATTAATTTCAAGTCATCAAAAATAGTTACAAAAGATGCTATGCATGAGCTTTTCATACTTGAGAACAAAATAGAAAAAAAAAAAAAAACTGACAATCTGTCAGCACATTTAACCGCGTCACCTTTAAAATCTTTGTGAATGTGAATTCAAATCCGATGTGGATGTGAATGAAACACGTTTCCTATTTCATTCTCTCGCTTTGTACATCTTCCATTCTTCATTCTCTCCTCATAACCTAGTCTTCTTAACATGTGACTAGCACACTGTCGCTAAAAGTGGGCCACTTCTTACACAGCGCAATGTGGAAAGAGGTCATTGGTACCAGGTTATGTACTCCAACGGCTGTGTATTGACCTACTTACACAAAACCTATTCTATCTTTTCTATCTGTTCTTTTGTCATTTCAGCGGACATAACATAAATGGTTGCATCCTCTGATCAATGTGGGCCGGACAGTTTTTCTTTCAGCCCTAGTTTGCTGTGTACAGCCCCAGTATCAACAACACAATCTCTAGCCTAAATTGTGAAATCCAGGTGCCTAAGGTTGCTTCCAGATCTTTTTGTGCTGTTTTGAACGCAATTGAGAATAGTTGGCACAGAAGAATTTATTTAGTGCATGAATTTATGTTTGTTAACAGAAATAAATTATAGAATTGCATCCATGTGTTGCATGGATTATAAGATAATAATTACTTATTTGCATCTAACAGTGTTTTATATTAACGCTGTGAGAGTTTAAAATGTTTGTGGTCAGCAGGATTTTTTTTTTATTGTTTTTAAAACAGTAATATATTGAAAGATTATTAAAATGACAATAAAAACTACTTTTTTATGTTTAAAACATTTCAAAATGTAAAATATATTCTAATATGCTGATTTTCTGCTGAGAAATATATCATATCTTATTATTTATCATATATAATTTCTTATTATTCAGTGTTAATATAATATGCTTAATATTTTTGTGAAAATAATATTATTTTTTTCAAGATTCATGAATAAAAATGAAAGATCAGCATTTATTTTAAATATTATAAAAGCCCACTGCATAATCCTTAAGAAATAAATGATACGTAAATCCGGCGTCAAACTGGGCCTTGTTTGTAAAACAAGCATCTTCGAAATGCAGGGAACAAACAAAAACACTTGCACAACTCCGTTGATGCTCTGTAAAAATAAACTCCATCCACTGGTCCCTTAATGCTGTTTTTTTTTTTGGTAATCTGTGCAGGGTTGTCTTGCCCTGGCAACCAAAAACACACTTCTTTTGTGACATTTCGGTCTCTCGCTCTGATCAGTGAATGTCTGTGCTCTCCTCTACGGGAGCGCGCGCTCTTCCGGCAGACGTGCCCTTAGGACCCATATAAGGAAATTCCGCTCCATCTAACGTCACACAGAGCCATGCTCGAAAAAAACTTTCCGAAACTTGTGACAAACCGGAAGAAGTTTTTTGGAACAAAAATACTCCTTCAAACATACAACTTAATTTTTGAAGCTTTGTCCATGTTTAGCATGGGAATCCAACTCTTTAACAGTGTAAAAAAACTCAGTATGCATGAAATAGCATTTCACCCACCCTTTAATCTTTGCAAGATCTTACTTAATTTGGTCTGGTGACATTGGCATTTCATGCTTGCTGTCTGCACGTGTTTGTAAAGGGAAGTCTTCACTATGTGAGAGTACTTTGGAAACTTAGGAGAGTGACCTGATATGAACTCCACTCTACACTCATCTGTTGTGATTGCTGCTGCAAGACTAAAACAAGGACAGCTGAACTGTCTATGATATGGCCTTTGTGGTTTCTGACTCTGAAAAAGTCTGTATGTGAATGACTATCCAGAGCATATAGGTTGCAACACAAGCTATTCTGAACACATTATGTACAAATACATGTTCAGCTGTTTCCAGTTAAGCAGAGTTGGTGTATATGCTGCAACACAGCCGTAAACTTTCCTAATCCACTTACAACAAACTTTCACCCATTTCCTTCATGCATGTACTAAAATACACAATGTACAAGAGTTGCACACCGACAGAGTAAAACATATTACTTGAGTTCTGATTATTTGCATCCAAAATGAACAATCACTAAGGGCCCAGCACAAGTAAAATTAGCTAAGGAGTACACACTGTCACTTGTAGAGACATTATAATGGGAGACGGACCAATCATTTACATTAAATTGTATACTCTATGAATAATATCACTAAATAAAGTAATGTCTCAGTTATGTATGTAACCCTCGTTCCCTGAGGGAGGGAACGGAAACATTTCATCAGCAGTGACTGACGATAGAGAGTCCAATCACCTTTGTGTGTTAACAAAACAAGCCAATAAGTGTTGGCGACAACATAATACTAAGAATGATAATCTGAGACTATAGATTAAAGGAAGAATGATGGTCTGATCCTCACACGTGTAAGAGACACAAATCCTACTGTCTACTAAAGAAAACTGTTGTGACTTTAAACAGTTTACCTCCAAAGTAGAATAAGATGTTGATTTATAAGATAAACATACAAAGTTTATAAAATGACTCATTTGTGAAATATTGCCCACAAATAAGCCACTTGAAGAACAACATCCATTTTTGGCAAAGGTGCCACTTAATTTATTATTTTCACTGCTAATAATCGGAAAATAGTCTAAAATACTGTTACATGGGTGTATGAATGTTTTTGTTATTGGTGCATTTTCTCAGTTTGCAAAAAAAAAAAAAAAAAAAAAAAATAGACCCAACTGATTACATAAAATCAGTGCTTCAGAAAATATTGCTTTATTTCAATGTAATGCAGGGCAAGAACAATGTGTTCCACAGCAGAACATTTTCAACATTTATCAAGCATTAAAATTCAATTCGCACCTAATGTTGTTGAGCAGACTGAACTCTAAATCTGGAAACTTCCCTTTTAAGGCAAGATCGACGTCATGTGGATTTGCTTCAAAATGCTTGTGTTTCTGAACAATATGTGTGACTGTGTCAACGGCATGTGATTGTTGCTCAGATGGCTTTGTCTAAAAATAAAGCAGAGCTGGCTAAAATATCCCCTTGGTATAAATACTCAGTCACCTACATTTGGCCTGCTTTGGATAATTCAGCTTACGTGACAAATTCCCCTTCGTCACTGTGAGTGTGCAGAGAGAAGCATAGACACTCTGTGCTAAAATCATTGCAAGCACAAAAGTAGATCGCAGATTTTTTTTCTCTTTTCATTCTGTCTGCTTATAAAACATCTCTAATTAATGTGTTTCATTTGAGTCTATATGCCTGGGGCTCTTATACATTGCATTACTATTTATATTTGCATGGCAATAGCCTGCAAAACAACTTGTCTGAACAGAAATGGAAAAAAGGCAATTCACAGAAAATTAGATTTTTAACCTGTTTGCAGTTCTGGCATGCATTGATTATTCCACTTTAATTGCTTAATTTAGAATAAATATATTAGATTAGAGTTAAATGAATCTGCATATGACCCACCCATTATTTATTTAAATCCAATATGGTCGACTTACAACTTGAGTTTAAAACACATTACACGAGTTATTACTGAAGAACCAACATTTGCAAAAGGTGGAGTTCTTGTTACAAGCTAATTAGGAGCCATTAAAACATTTGCACAATCCTTTTCCAGCTTTGTCTAGGTGGGACTTGTTTACCAAGGATTCCTGGATTTGCAGATCTAAATGTACTCTAAATGACAATAAGTAAATATTAGTGTTCATTAATTATCCCAGAAACTATGTAAAGATGTTGCAGGAAAAATATTGTAGATATTGTGCTAGTCTAAAAAAGACAAGCAAGGAACCAAAGAGGAACAACCAGAGTACGTTATTTTCTAGTATCAAAATGATCTGTGGGCTGCAGAAGAACCTAGGAGGGATTGTCTATCACATTAAAGGAGGAAGTCATTTCTGTGGCTCCCTTCCATTATCTGTGGGTCGAGTTTCTTTGGCGTTGTCCCCACTGTCTTCTGTGGCTAGTCGAAACTTTAAAGAAATATTGCTCTTTGGTCTATGCATCAACCACATCAAACAGACCAGGTGATAGACACTGTCTGTGTTTGGTCCTTAGAGCTAAACGCATTAAACTCTCTACCCCTCACATCTGCCCTTTCACATCTCCTCCCACTCCTCCCACTCTCATATGCTTCTGAATGGCTGCAGGGCTCTATGCACTGCTTACACAGCAAACACAACCATAGACAACAGAGGTACACCATACAGAAGAGATCTTGCCTGGAAATAGCAGGGTGTGAGACAGTGAAGGTAGTCAGACAGCTGTGGCACCCGAAGAAGAGAAAGAGAGAGCACAGTGTACAGAATGAGCAAAGCTCACAGCAACTGCTTTTACAACCCATACATTACAACTGGAAGCATAACAATTGTTTAGAATATTTTGTAAGTGTTTAAAACAGCGAAATGTGTGGAGACAACTTTAAGTAGGCCATTCCTTTGTCATGCCATAGTCATCAAATGGTCCCAAAAATATTGTAGTGACATATTATGAGCTAAAAATAAAAAAGCACATTGATTTTACATTTTATAATTATATTATAATAATTGAAATTGCATATTGTGCCTGTTGATAAATATATATATATATATATATATATATATATATATATATATATATATATATATATATATATATATATATATATATATTATATATATATATATATATATATATTATATATATATATAAAACATATTTCTAGTACATTTTCAAATTACCTGTAGAAACATACTTTTTGGTAAAATCCTGGTTTCATTCCAAATCTGTTTATCATCAGTTAATGCTTCGGTGCTTGGTTTTTTTTAGAGTAAGGCCCCTTCTCAGTTGAATGGAATTGGTTATTGTTGTCTAGGTCAGATAGATTCAGTTTAGTGAACGGGTTCAACTTACTCAAAAGAATGATTCAGATAGATGCCTTAACTAAATCATTATATCATTGTTGAGACACAAAGGCACATTTCTCAGTTCATTAACAGCATGTATTCTGGTAAACAGGTTTTACGGCTCAACTTGTTGAAAAATAATTTGAATCAGCTTCTCATGAAGCAAATATGCTAGTGGAATGCTAACAGAACAGATTGCTCTCTCCAGGGGCCTGTACCATGAAGCTGGATTAGATGGCTAGCCAGGTAAATTTCAGTGTAGTTTGCACCAATCCTGGGTTTAGGTACCATGTAATGGCGCTTTTCTACTGCATGGTATGGTTCGGTACAGTTCACTTTTAAGGGGTTTTTCTAATGGGCACAGTACCTTGTACTTTTTTTAGTACCACAAGTGGCTTGGCTTTTAGCAGTGCTAATTGCCGTGGTAACTTACACTCCACGGCTAACCTGCTCCAGGAAATCTCAAGTGAATTTGTACTGGATCAGATGTGAGCAAAGTGACACATGTCAGACACAAAAAGTCACTCCCCCCATTTCTCTTGCTCCAAATGAAAGGTAACTAATACAAAAAAATAAAATAAAATAAAAAGAAAAGAATTCTTAAAAATGTCTGGCCTAAATGATAATTATTAGTTATTTTATATGATTTATATAATTATTATATGATTCATATTATTATTAATCCATTACACACCAGCAACTTTAGTTTAACAGTTATTATAAATCATTTCTTTTAAATTAATATCAACGTATACAGATCATGTAATATAAACGAGCTGTAGTATTAATAAAAAACTATATATATATATATATATATATATATATATATATATATATATATATATATATATATATATATATATATATATATATATAAAATTCACATCTCGCTGAGTCTTTGTGTTGCAAGGCTTGTGATTGGCTGTTTGCCAGTGATGTCACACATTAGTGAGCACAGGGAGGGGGAGTTTTCAGGAGTGATGATATTACTGCGTGTAAATGTAAAAGCATTTAAATTCATCATATTCTTCAAACTCTTAACCTTTAGCAAAACCTTTAACCAAGGCTCATGATTAGCTGTTCTCCAGATATTTCACACATTCATGTGCATGGTCCACAAACTCAGGATCAAAGCCTGAGATGACAATGAAAGTTGGATGGCATCCTATTGTTTGCTAGCAATGAAAAGTATCTATGATGAACACCTGCATGTTCGACTCAGGGAAAGACTTTTTTAACCAAATTAATAAATGATAGGCCTAGCTTGAAGCATACATTTCTTTTAACAACACTGAATTAGCACGCTAAATTTAATTATATATTATGTCACATTAGACTATTTAGTTGAGTGCTGTCATTGTAAGTTATTTATTTATTTATTTATTTATTTTTTTTACTGTAGGCATCTATCTGCTTAGTTGTGTATTTAATATTACCACTTTGATTAGACCTTGACATTTTTGCCATCAATAAATTCAATTTTGTCAGAACGTGACATTTGGATTCAGTCTGAATGTAGGCCAGTGTGTCACACTGGAGACCACCAGAGTAGCCTTCTGTTTAATGCATTAGAGATCACCTTATCTATAGAACAGGTGAAAGCACAGCTGCTCCCTCTATTTACCCCAGTGTATGTGTGCATGTGTGTTCTGTAATCACTCTTCCTAGTAAATGTGTAAAGAGAGCAGTGCTTTCATAGTTCATTACAAAGAGACTGTACATTAGTGTAGTAAAACAGTATTCAGCTCAGGACGCCTAAATGCAGGGAATTATTGAGTGCTGCATGGACTTATATACAGTAGGATATACATACACTGCCAGAGTTTGGAAATAGTGTTTTCATGTTTTCAAAAGAGGTCTCTTAGTCACACAACACCATTTTCTGCTAAAAACAATTTGCATTTTGCCTGTTAATTTACATGACGATGATATTATGTGGGAAAAACTTTCAGTAGAGGCACTGATTGTTGCTGTTGTTGTTTGGTTGTTTTGGAGGAAGCATTCTATATTGTCAAGAAACATGGCTTTATCTGTTTTTGATTTGTTGTAAGCTGTTAATCTTTTCACAGTTGTTTTCATTGAAAAGGATTAACTGCCATTTTAAAACCTCTGTTTCATTTGTTAACTTGTGTTGTGTTGGGGTCCACCTGATATGCAAATCCCTCATAAAGACCCAGGCTTTGTTGGGCCAACGCCCTTGTTTAATACAAGGAGTAGGTGAAGAGAGAAGCATAAAACCCCTGTGTTAACACTTTCTATTCCATCCTATCATCCCCAATACACGTTAATAATAAAATTAGCTCCTGAAAGTCAAGTTTGGTTTTCCCGAACTAGTTCAATGTGATCTAATCTTGCACTGACACAGCAGAGAGCATTAATAAGTAGCATGTTTTAGATCTTCCATCACTGATGTCCAGCATTCTGGCAGCTCCATGCTGGAATGCAAGTGGGTCGGCATCCCCCAGCTCAGGATCGGAAAGCATTGCTTTCATGCCTCTGAACTGAGCAGTGCTGACGCTGGTACTGAACAGGCCAGGGGAATACCCTGTGGGCTTTACCCATCTCTCTGATACCACAAATATTAATGTTGGCCGCGTGGGTCGAATAAAACATTTGTTGACATATTGAAACTAATGTTCAAAATTGGATCAAAAGCAAGAATCCACAATGAATCACTGCTTGTTTCCCAGCTGTTCAGCTTCAGTGCTATTTGATATATATGATATATATATATATATATATATATATATATATATATATATATATATATATATATATATATATATATATATATATATATATATATATATATATTAGCTTTTTATACATATTAGTATTCACTCTATTCATTGCATAATTTGTTATAGTAATCCTTCAAGGCACATAAATGGACAAGTTTATATGCAAGCAATGTAATTTGTTTACATCAAGGGATTTATGCTCTCTTGTTTTGTCCACAGGCTGGAAAACATATTCTAAGCAACGTGTGCCACAGCATCAACAGAGCTCTTTTGTTCTTGATCATGAACTTTCAATCCTAAAGACTGAGGCTTTTATTGTGTGACATCAATTTTAGTATTTTTGAGCAAATAAGTGCTGCCTTGCTCTCTTGTTTCAAAAACAAAACAAAATAAAATAAAAACCTATTCAAGCCCCCAATTTTAAACCATTTATACAGTATTTTGGTTTAAATAATACAAATAATATTAAGAATTTTATTCTAGTGGGGTCAGTGGAAAAGATACGGATGGTTTAATGTCTCACACTTTGTAAGATGTTGCTAGATCATTTTAGGTTTCATAAAATCCCTCTGTGTGCTTCTTTAATATTGATTATCTGCTGTTACAACAAACATGATCTGTGTCTAATGAGAGCAATCAAACATCACAGGAGACCAATCTCAAAGTTTCCCTGAGGGTCTAGATCTTTCACAATGAATACACATCAACCATTTACATATTATGTTATGAATAAATAATTAATGTTTTCATTTGCCAACAGATGCGATGTCGGAAACACACAATCAGAGGCTAAATTAACAGTCCAGTTATAACAATTACAGTAACCGGTGGGGCTGGGGCTCCAAACACAGGACAAAGCCAATCGCAACATCCTTTCAAATGGTTGGCTACTTGCTAACACAGATTTTTACACTGTATCTTTTTATATAGAAAATGTATTCTCCATAACAAAAAGGCATTTTTTTCCATATAAATATAATTATTAAGGAATATCATTATTATAATGTTAGTTTGTGTATGTATGCATTGTTTATTGTGAGAAGATTTTGTATATTGTTTACTAAGTATATTCTGTGTATGGATGTTATGGCAAAGTGATTTGATTTGTTTCAAGGCATGTAAATTGTGTGTGTGTGCGGGGGGGGGGGGGGGGGGCTTTTGTCTTTTCTTTTTGTCTTCCTTAACCTCTATAATCCAGATGACAGATTAGCAGCTGTTTATGCAGTGGTCTGTGTATTAATCTCCACATCTGGGTCCTACTGTCATCTACCTGGCTGAGGCAGGGGGCAAGCCAGTCAGAAAGAGAGAGAGAGAAGCAAAACAGGCAAGTCCTACTTATGTTATTTAATTTGTGGCAGCTTGTGATCGCCAGCTTTATGGATGGCTGTCACTATAGGAGGATAGCTCTGGATTATGACAGATTCTCCTTGGCAACAACATAATGGGCATGCATCATGCAAATAATCCTCATGGAATCCTTGAGGAAGATGATGGAGGCCTCGGGAATAACATCCTGGGTCTCTCTGCTTTGTTTATGAGTGTAGAGGATCATCAAAGGATCTGTTTGTGAGATTAATGTATATAAACGCACTATATCTGTTATTGTATATTTGCACATCAGTGCATTTCAAACAATCTGGAACATATTTCAGACATGGCTTTAGACCAAGAATTTACAAAAGACATAAAGTGTGCGACCCAAACACTGAATGAAAATCTAAAAAAAACAACAACAACAACAACAAAAAAAAAACATAATTTTGCTTTTGCATTGACAAAACATGACAATTTTGTAATATATTAGAAGTGCAATTTAGTGGGCCAGTTGTTTAACTATTATAACGTTATTAAGCGAATGTTGAAATGGCAGGAAAATAAATTTAATAATACAGTACAATACAACTTTTTACAGTATGATAACCCCCCCCCCCCACAATTTTAAACCTTTAAACTTTGACCAGGAAAACCTGCATCCAGACCAACCAACTATAGTTCAATATTTAAGAACTATTAAGAAATAGTTTTCTGGGTTTTCATGTGTGTTGGAGAACAAATATAAATGGGCTTCATAAACATAAAAAAAAACAAAAAAACTGTTTTATTCTGGATTGTGGTTCAGTATTAAAACAATAAGACGATAGACAATAAAAATGAACAATAAAAAAAAAATAAGAGTTAATAGAAAGTCTCCACAATGGTAGAAAAACAAACGTGAGTGTATCCCTTCGAGGTGATTAGTAGTGGTATTAGTGTCATCAGTCAAACTGAATGCAAAAAGCAATTTATCATGCTACTGCAAACAAAAGTCAGTAACATGAATTATCCAAGCTAGGTACTCACACAGCTAAAGGGTTCCCCTCTCTGCATGAGTGTGTGTCCATGTGTGGGCACATCTCCGTCACTGTTGGCTCTTTTGCGTACATGAGAATAAGGTTATCCAAAATGCCTCTCATCTCCACACATAACAAAATTGCACCTCCTGAATGCGTCTACAGAAGAATACCCAGTGGAGATGAAAAGGTCCACTCATTGCCCACTCTGCTTCATAAATACTGACTTTTTTTTATTTTTTACGTCAAGAGAGCCTGCAGCAGAAACAGTGAAGATGCTATTTGGGCTTCTCAATGAATGAGGCATGAGGCTGAAACAGAGGAATATTTGTTTCATGACCCAGTAGCAGATTCTTTTCTCTGACAAATGAGTGTTTGATTAGGCTTCTCACTCTCGCTACTCTCAAAACATACACTGTACACACTGCAGAAAGTAATTTTCCTAATCAGTTGTTTTCCGGTAAAATATCGTAACATTCATATTACTAAAAGAATTGCATAGACATATATGCCTAAAAGATGAAAAAAGGACTATGCGGTAAAAAAAATGAAATCGATTCAAGATTAATCCAAACAATTGTTAATAATATTTATATCATGACAACTCTCAGAGAATTTCAGCATGGTAAATGATATGACAGTGTTAATTTATTTGGTCTTGGTGGAATAGATCTGCTACACTGCTGCTGTTGTTGGTTATTGCTGTAGTTGTATATTATCGCTGCTGCTGCAGAGCAAGTACAGGCACTGCCAATACATATGCAGATATAGTGTTGTGAATATTTAAGACATACTGCTGCTGCACAAATAGCATATGTGGAGCTGGTGGAGGTGGAGGGTTTCAGAGGAACTATGTAAGCGTGCTACTAACTACTCTTGTGAATGCTAACCTATTTAACTGAAAACCAGTAAGCTCATTAGCTACATTTTCAACCTGGACCAATCAGCTTTTTCCAAGTATAGTTTACTGTTGTGAATACCATCAATTTGCATTAACGAACCATCAGCCTGCACCATCTAGAGTTTCATATCAGAACTTGGAATTATATGTAATGCAGCTTCTCAAGTAAATTTATGTGGTTTCAAAATCAGTCCCTAAAGTGGCATTTGCAGAAGAAACTCTGATACTTTTGCATGCTCATGTGAAAATGTTCACCTTTGCATAAGACATCTCTATGTGCACAAGAAGAATGACACAAAATCTGTGTGCACTGTAAAACATTTGCCTCAAATCTCTACCAAACCAAACCAAAACAAAGTGAATGCATTGTCCTCTGCACATTTCTAGGATTTAAAAATCAAAACACATTTTCTGTTGTTGAGCTGAATCTTCTTGAACTCCTTGTAACTGTGAGTGAGAATCTAAAAGTAGATGCAATATTTACCACAATCATAAAGATGAAGCCTCTGTGCTTTTTTTCCCCATTCAAAGTGCTTGCCGTTAGAACATTAAATCATAATTTGAGAAGTAAATTGGATATTTAAATGGAATTATGAAAACCTCATTTACCTTCCTAAAAATAAAGACCACATTGTTCCCTACTTACCTTCATCTTTCTTTTTCCTATCAACAGGTTCCAAACAATAATGGGGACTCATAACCAAGGTAATATATTTATTGAAATCTTGAAATAGTTTGCTTCTCCCATCTCTAATTCAAACATAACTTGAGCAAGGCCAAGTAGCTTTCTTGAGCAGATATAAATAGCTTGGTGCATTCAAACATGCTGCATCAAACTACCAAAAACATCATAAGTGGAGGAGTTTGTTCTACACACAGGAAACATGCAAAATTGCACGTAATTGATGACGTGAGGTAATGCAGGCTGTTAGAGATATAGGGCCCTATCTTGCACCCAGCGCAATTGACTTTGTACACTGACGCATGTGTCATTCCTATTTTGCACCCGCGCAAAGCGCGCTTTTCCCTCCACAGAGGCACGTCGCTAAACTAGTGAATGAACTTGCGCTCCCTGGGCGGTTCAGCGCAAAAAAGGAGGCGTGTTCCGGCGCAAACAAACCCTGGTGCTATTTTGCTGTTCCATTAAACAATTGCGCCACTGACCAGAAAAAACCTAGTCTAAAGTCAGTGGCGCGTTGCGCGTTGCTCATTATGCTATTTTAAGGGCGCATGCTTGACCATAATGTATAGCGTACACAACGTGCATACACTTTGCTCATGTAATCTACTCAGATGCAACAGTTATTTTTGCAAATCATAAATTGTTACACTAAAAAAATATTAACACATGATGACGGAAATCATTGTGGTGTGCCACGAAGATGTGAAAAAATAGGCATAAATCTAGCTTACAAATTATTCAGGCTAATTATTCTCCCATCCCCATACAACACAACTTCTCTGTCTTTCACTGCTCTTACAAGAACAACAGTCTCCTCGGCTGTGAACCGCTCCTAGCGTGCGCCTGGTAAATACGCCATAATAATAGCAATCCATAATGGAACTTGCGCACCTGCGTTTAAAGGGAATGCTGGATGACGCTCTGATTGGTTTATTTCACGATACGCCCAAACCACACCTATGAATAATGAAGCTGCTTCAGACCAACCCACTTTAGATTTGCGCCGGGCGCAAGAGCCATTTATCCCGCCGGGAAAATAGCAACAGCGCCGAGACCCGCCCACAAAGTTACTTGCGCTTCGCGCTTTGACACTTGCGTTTCAGATCGTTTAAATAGGGCCCATAGAGTGGGATATTTGTGTGGGATTATTTACTCCAGTTGATAATTGAGATAAATATGTCTTGTTATTCATGACTAACACACTCAGCTGTCAAATATAGGAAGAGCAAGAATTGTGTGGAAGCCACTGATACTCCTGCAAGCCCATATGATGTAAAAAAAAAAATAGCAGTGGTAATAAATCTAAAACTGATAACAGGAGCTTACGTAAATCATTGTTGTGCTTTAGCATATATGGAATCAT
The DNA here is from genome assembly GCF_003368295.1 of Carassius auratus. Lineage (NCBI taxonomy): Eukaryota > Metazoa > Chordata > Actinopteri > Cypriniformes > Cyprinidae > Carassius > Carassius auratus. Next base: position 26,271 of record NW_020523940.1, on the reverse strand, counting down.
ATATTTATGCATAAAAAAAACTGAGATGGTTATGGAGGATTCATTATTAGGAGGTATTAATTACACCTTCCTTTACCATCATTCGCCTTTTAACGTTCTCAAGTGTAAACAACATGTGCTAGATCGTATTTCCAGCTCAGTGGAGCAGCAGAGGACACGTTCAGGCACTGCTGCCTGCACCACTTTTGTAACTCTGCTTATACAACATGACTTCAGACGGCCGTCAGGTGGGAGAGCACAGAGGTCAGGACATGAGAGACGCTGAGGGGGTGGAAAGCAAACAGTAAAACAACAGCTTTCAAAGCCCCAAATTGATGTTTAGCATTCTTATACAGTAGGTAAATACAACTAGGAAATTTGAAGTGGGTCACTTTGTTTTAGTCTTTAATATAACTTCCGTTGTTGTTTGTATGTAGTACTGATATTGAGAATAATTTGGGATATTAAATCAGAAAATGTCTCACTTTACTTGTAATCTTTCATTCCTACAGTATATTTCTGTTCAAAGTTTTGGGGTCAGTAAGATTTTTTTTTAAATAAATTAATACCTTTCTTTAGTAAGGATACATTAAATTTATCAAAAGTGACTGACATACATGATGTTGCGTAATTGTACCATGGTCTCAATTAAAATATTATGCTGCGTCAACATTGATGATAACAAGAAATGTTTCTTGAGCACCAGATTTCTGAAGAAAATGCTGAACATTGTGCTGAAAATTCAGCTGTTATCACTAGAACAAGTAAATATATATATATATATATATATATATATATATATATATATATATATATATATATATATATATTATCAAATAAATAGAACTTTAAAAAACCAAAAAAAAAAAAAAATGTCTTACAGACCCCAAATCTTTGAAATCTATTTATTTTGTCATTACTCAAAACATATTGTATGTTATGTGGAATTATTGTAGAGATAAGCACTGTACAATATCGGCTACATTTCGTTTTATGAGTCCATTGCTTGAGTTTACATTATGTAGCAACACTATTCCTTTACACCATTATCTCCAGTCCTTTGACTCAACTGGTTGTATTGTTTAGTTAGCATGAATAAACCACTGTATATAAATTCCTCAAAACATCCCTATAGTATCTGATAAGATTTTTAAGCATTTGATAAGATAACTTTACTTACAACAAACCCAACCAAAGTCAAGTCTGAGAAAAGAAAAAGCTCTTTTAAACAGTAAAAGAGTCTTTGTGTTTTGTTTACTGTAACATTTCTTAACTTTGATTTGAACTGATAAAAAAGCATTCCTGTTTTACATAAACCGGAAAACACTTTTGCTTAACAGTCACTGCTCTGTCCTGCAGACTTGGTGCTTGGCATTTTAACTGTCTTTCATAAACATCCAGAATGGGGGCCAGTTGTGGAGTCCAGCACGTTCATCATAAACTGCGATAAACCCACATGAAACTGGAGCACTTTTACAGCAGCTGTCGCGTGCAGCTGGTAACAGGAGAGCCGACTCCAGACCCAAACATGTGGCGCTACCTGTCCATTTCAAATTTCATGCACACAAGGCAGCTGCCAGGGCTCTTAAAGCAAAAAATACAGGCAAGGGCAGACTGTAAGAAACGGTCATCAGCCCCACTAACCGTCCTCTGGGATGCTTAACATATGTCTAATCATGTCAAGATGGCTGAGGATGGACAGTGACCCTGACACTTACAATGGGTCAAGGGTCAGATAACTAGCTACAGCGTATCTGCAGAGAGGGGACAGATTTTTAATGGTAGAGACTGTACATTTTGAGGGTTTATGCAATAAAATTTTTGGTTTAAGTTTTACATTTTTTAAATGTTTATATAACACATATACAGTTATTGAAATACACTGTTTTTGTAATTTTCTGCAAGAACATTAATCATATATATATATATATATATATATATATATATATATATATATATATATATAATTTTAGTTATTTTTTAAAAGATTTTTGTTAACCCTAAAACACAACGCAATGCAGTGCAAAATTATAAATACAGATAAAACAGGTAATTCCTTCATATTAACACAGTACATTGTGCCATATTTTACAGGCTTTTTTCATATTGTTCAAAAATATGAAATGTTACATAATTTCTTTAAATATAGCAAATTAGCACTATATCTTAAAAAAAACTAAATTACAGTTAGTGTAAATTGTAACAGTAAATTTTAAGGTAATTCTTGCTTTTGCTATTTGTACTGAAAAAAATAATCAATAATTTACATTGCAGAAAATGACTTTATATATTGTACTGTATAAAGTAAAGTAACAGCAAACCAGGTAACGGTAATATTTTCCCCCCTGTAGTTTTTCCATAAAAATACTATTTTTTACAATGCACAAACAATATATAGTATAACCTAATAGCCTTCTGTTAGTGTGCACCTTCATATCTGAGACTGTGCTGACTGAGTCATATTCTACTGATTCTACTGATATCAAAAAGAGACTTGTTTCATTTGAAACTGCCGCTCGTGCACTCTAGAGATTGAAACGTCTCTCTTTCAGCCACAAGAGCTTTTAATCAAAGCTTTAGCATTGACAATAATTACATTATATCACTGATTCACCTCAATCATCTCCTCATAAAGAAAAAGTTCTTCAAAAGTATGATCAAAGAGATTTCGGATCTTAACTTGTCTTTTATTCTCCAAAGACTTCAAAGAGCAATGTATTACAACAGTTATGTCTCAAAATAAATGGCTATATAGACATTCAACACTGGACAAACTCGAAAGGCAGACTCATTCATGCTAGTTTCTGCTCTTTTTATGTTTCTGCCCATCTTTCTTTCTTTCTTTTTCTTTTCTTTCTTTCGCTTTACCTCGCTCTCTTTCTCTCTTTGTGTAATGCAATGACAGCATGGTGAGTCAGCTCCCTTTAAGAGCGCCGGAGTTTCCTAGCACTGCTGTGATACCCGAGTGCTGTGCAGAAACAGGCAGCACTTCCCGTCAAGCAGCGATCACTCATTAACCCTCATCTTCAGCTCACTGTTCACACACAGGGGCAAATTTTCTCTGTCCCTGCCTTGCTGTGCTTCACACCTCTCTCTGAATTCACCTCGTGCCACTCTGTGCAATCCAAACAGTGGACAGCGAGGTGCGTGTGCTATCAGTCCACTGAGAGATTATGCCACACCGAGTCTCACTGTCTTTCACATACACTTGTGAGCAGGGAGATGTGGAAAGAAGGTCGACCTGCACTTTTAGAGCTAAATATTCAGGAATGACACAATCCGATGGTTCGTGCTGACAGTCTCTCTGCATGGACTAATAACTGTACGAGAAAAATTGATATTGTTTGAAAAATTGATTTGCAAGTCATTGCATAGGGACAATGATGAAAGATAGTAAACAGTACAGGTTACATGAGCTTACAGGTCATTGACTCCTTTAATGCTTGGATTACTATATTTGACCCTCTTAAAGGGCATTTCACTCTAAACTGAAATTATGTCATCACTAACCATTTTTTTTTTTTTTTTTTTTACTTTTAGGGTTTTTGCACCATTGTTATCAGACGCAAAATTTACATTTCTTAAAGATTTATGATGTTAAAGGTAAATGGTGGAAATCAAAGTAATCAAAGTTACTTTTATGTTTTTAAAATATATAAATATTTATTTTGTATTGTGAATTATTACCAATTTTAAGTACAATAAACTGCATTTAATAAGTAAAAAATGGTTAGTAATACACACACACATTTACAGTGCTTTGCGAAAGTATTCATACCCCTTAAATTATTTTTCACGTTTTGTTACGTTGCATCAATCTACACTCCATAAACTATAGTGAGAAATCAAAAACAGATTAGTCACAAATTCATACATTTATTACAAATAAAAGACTGAAATACTTACATTGCATAAATATTCATACCCTTAATTCTCAAGCTCTGCCAGCTTGAATGGAGGCAGACATATTTTCAGGTTTGTCCCAATATTTGATTGGGTTCAAGCTCAGACTCTGGCTGGGCCACTCAAGGACATTCACAGAGTTGTCAATGAGTCACTCCTGCTGTGTGCTTAGGGTCACTGTCCTGTTGGTCGCTGAACCTTCTGCCCAGTCTGAGGTTCTGAATGCTCTGGACTAGGTTTTCATTAAAGTCTATCTCAATATTTTGGTGCACTGAGCTTTTCTTCTACTCTGATGTGTCCTTTAAGTTTTTTATTTGTAATAAATTTGAACAGATGTTAAAAATCAGTTTTTTTGCTTTGCCATTATTGTGTTTGGTGTATAGATATATGTATAAAAAAGGTAATTTAAAGCAGTTTAACAAAAGGGGAAAAATGAAGGGGTGTGAATATTTATTTGTTGTATTTATTTAAACAAATATAAACATAGAATTGAAAAAAAGTTTAGATTCATGGAAATCACTGTTTAAAGTACTCTTGAAAATACTTTTGAATGATTGTTTCTGTTGTTTATTATTTATACATTTCTTTTAAAATGTGTTCCTGATTGCCATCTCATACACAAATTGGGTGGAACAGAACATTTTTAACGCAGTCACTGCATGTTTTTTTTCAGTGTATATTTACACACACACACACACAGGACCATTGTGCTTTCACTGCAGTAAATGAAAGCGGTAGCCGTCCAGACTTCATCAGATACTAGAGACAGGTAGATACTCGCTCTGATCTCAATCACAGAGTACTGTGTGCTGTTATGGGTGTAAACAGAGTAGACAATAAACAGTCACTCAGTTCAACAAATTGTCTTTGTTTGGGATGTCAGAAGTGTGCCCTTTGTTTCCTGTTAATGCATCTGTCATGGAGCGCTGATAATAATCTGCAGCATGTGTCGCAGGTAAACAGCAGGTTGCTCTACTTGGAAGGCAATGAAACACCTTTGTGTTTTTGTGACAGGTCACAGTCCAGCTGTAGTTATTTCCGTCTGACAGCTGTTAGAGGACAAACTGTCCTGATGTAGAATTAACAGTGCTGAGTGCAAGTTCATGCTTTGTCATACAGACCAGCATATCACACGTCAGTACAATAACACCATGTTGTGCTTGGGTGCTGCTGTCATTACCAGGCGTCTTAACCAATCTGACCAACACAACCTTCTTGTTCAACCAGCTTTAGCAGATGTACTTTTCCAGTTAACCTTTTTGCTGGAAAAAGCACTGCAATGCTGGTCCACCTGCATGATCCAGCATGGAAAGTCATGCTGGTATAATCCGGTCAAAGTCTTTCGGGTGAGTTACCTTGTTCCCAACATAATGTTAATGCAATAATACTAATCATCATCATGATCATTATTATTATTATCATCATCATCCTCTTCATCCTACTTTGTTATAAATATTATTATTTTAGTTATTATTTTATATTATTATAATAATATTATTATTTCAATTATTGTATTTCCATAAAATATTAATCATATACTGTATGTTGTTTTATTACTATTATTATTATTATTACTCTAATAATGTAGATGCAATTTATTGCAATACAATCAAAGTAATATTATTATTTTTACTACAAATGCTGTTTTCAATAAAAAATTATAATAATATATTGTTATTATAATTTTAGTACTATTTTTGATTTATGATTATAAATAGTATATTATAATTATGCATTACTTGCAATAAAATAATAATCAAACCTTATTTGAGTAATGTAAATGCAATTTATTTAATACATTATTAATATTATTATTTTAATAACATTTTATGAATTATTATGAAGATTATTTTATAATTATAAATTTCTTGCAATAAAGAATCATGCATTGGATGTTGTTATTTTAATAGAGTAAATGTATTGAAATAATAATAATAATAATAATAATAATGAAATGAAACTAATTTCAATAAAAATAGTAACGTTATTAGAATTAGATTAGAATTATTTTTATATTTTAAGAACGACTAATTGTCTTTTTGCATAAATTTAATTTGTCAAACACTTTTGCTAGAAGCATCTGGTAAATTCATATTTGTAAATGTAATTTTCTTTTCATACTAAATTGCTAATTAATTAAATAAACAATCCTGAATGATAAGAAACAGCAGTAAGTGAGTGAGCCCTCAGTATATCTATCTGTATCCCACCCCAGCTTGATGATCTAGGGTTGGCTGAAGACCTTTAGCCACATTCCAGCTCTAGTGTAAAGGAAGACACAAAAGATGATGTAATCATCTACACTCAGTCACTCACTGATGAGCAAAAACGAGACCTACTTATCTCTGATTTGATAGCAGAAAATTCCCAGTGATAGTATTCACCAAACAACCCCTGTTTGTCACTGCTGCAGCCTGCAGATTGTTTCTGAAGATCTCAGCGTTTTACGACACAGCTCAGAGGTGTTGCCACAGGTGAAGCGAACGCATGACTGTTTCTGTTGAATCTTGGCAGTGAAGTCCCTCTCACAGCCAGTAACCGCAGGCTGCTTGAGCTCTGTACAGTCCCGTGCAGGTGCTGGGCATAAAAGTAAACAGGTTTTCTCTGAACGCAGAGGAAGGAAATTACCACTTATGTTTCTTGAGGGAACTTCAAACTCTGGATTAACTGTAACATCAAACGCTAGAATATTTCCTATAAACTTAACATCTCTAATTCCTGCTTTGATATCCTTCTTGAGGAACTTGTGAGAGTTCCCCTTATTACCAGAAATGAGGTTATGTCAACATTGGGTGCATGATTTATTTCATTGCATTTTGTACTTCTACAAAGCTTATCAACAAATATATAAATTATATAGTATGTAATGAATAATATACAGTCATCCAGACATTTTTTAGTAATAATAACCAACTGACTGTGCATTATCCCACTAATAATAAAAAAAAAAAATCCCAAATAAATACATTAATGAATGTGAACTATCAATCAATCAATCAATCAATCAATCAATCAAATATAAATATATAAGTTTGCGCCAGAAAAACAAGCACATAACCATCGGTAGAATTTTGTCTTTGAAATATATTAGTTAATTATTATTTACATTTTTAATAATAATAATTATGAACTAGTGTCATTAAAAACGATTTATTAGTGGTCATATAATATATTTGTATTCATTTTGACTGTTTGAATGAATGGCACTATTGACCAATCAGAATCAAGTATGCCAGAGAACTGTGTAATAAAGCTGAGATTAAAATGAACCTCTAAGGCCCATTTCCTCTTCTTTTCCTGACTGAGTATTGTAAGAAATCTTTTCAGGAGTCCAGAATCAACCGACATTTGAATTATTGGAGCATCTAACTGTGGCAGTGAGTCATTAATTGTAAATGTGGCAGACTGACAGATTGTGTCACTGTGGGTTAGGCAGTGATCTCATCATGACTGGACTTACACCAACATTATGCTCTCGGAAAAGCCTGAACAGCTAAGTTACATTTTATCTACAAGTTATTGGCCTAAGATACAGTTACCAATAACTCTAAATAAAACAGCAAAAGCCTACCACATTCACAGTGCACTAATGCATTAATTTTGGTTTCAAATTCCCTGCTTAACAATTGTCTAATCACACTTGGCCATGCACACTTTACTCATGAGGATGATAAATTAAGGCGCACAGTGAAAACGGACACACTTTGTAACAAAAGAGCACATAATAGGCAACATTTTGCAGGACGTGTTCGTTCATGATGAGTGTTCGTTTTCATCCAAATGAATCTTTTGTTGAGATGACGGCTGACCCAGAAGCTCACACAATGGCCAGTCATTCTGGGTCATGCAAAACCATCTGCCCCAGCGCACGCCCCCACAGAGGGTGTGATTGTAATTTAATCACTGCACAGTCTGACAATGTAAACTCCTTTAATTACTACACAAAGCAGAAAGCGTTTGAGCAGACACAGTCAAGCACTGTATGTGGCAGTTATTGCAGATTTCATTTTAACAATCAAATCAATTTAAGCCATTAAATAGATTGTCTCTTTACTGTAGAGTTAGCCAGTATATTAACCCCAAAATACGATGCAGAGAGTCATAATGCCACAAAGTTTATATTCATTTTTATTCATTTAAAAGGTGTTGACTCTGACTCTTTATTAATGCTATTTATTCTATGGCCCTCCAGCAATACTTGATTGTGATTGGTAAATTTTTTGTTTCCACTTAATGACCACTTAAATGACCACTTAACAGTATAGAGTATTTAATCATTGCTCCTGAAAACCAGTTAAGCAAAGTAGCTGTTTTAATTTCATGTAAAGTTTCTTTTGCAATGTCCACATGTCACATATTCTCACAATATTTTAATTGATTTAATTATAGTTTTTAAAATACATGAATATTAATTTTGTGTTTATGCCATGCAATATATATATATATATATATATATATATATATATATATATATATATATATATATATATATATATATATATATATATATATATATATGCAGCAATATAATAATTTATTTTAAAAAATATTAAAAAATATTTATATATTTGTTATTTATTTATTTATTTTGTCTATATGAATGTTTGTGTGTGTATAAATGTGTTAAATTAATGTATGGTGGATTTATTTTGCAATAATGAACAGCAGACTGTATATATCCCTTATCTACCAGTTTTACAGGAATGATTTTAATTTGTCTTATTATTGTAAACCAGCACAACGGTATAAGTCACATCAATATGTCAAATGCAGACCCCTTAACTGAGCCTCTTTTGTGTAGAGTCAATGGAGATGAATGTCACATGATTTTTTCCCCCTCTTTGAGTGGTGAAAGTGTCTCATTCTGTGCTCCAGCTCTTTCTATTAGTTTGCAAAGCAGCAATTTGGGCCAAAGCGTGCCCTTTCTTCCTGGTGCAGACCCACGCACACTTCTCTCCCCCTCCCAAACCACTGTATCACTCCTGTTCCTCCAGCCAGCCATGTGTCAGTGAAAGAAAGCAGAGTCAGATTTCCTGTGCAGGAGCAGCAGCTGCCACTGTGTCACAGTTTTCAGCACTAGGCTTGATCTGGATGCATCAGCCCTGACTGCTACCACTTCAGCTCCTTTTGTCCTTCCCGCTATGTATCTCTGGCTGGAGCATTTCTCTGGATGAGTACAGGAGCCCGGCTGGGCGTCTTTGTTGCTCTGCTGGGTAACAAGCCAGGGAGGGAAAGAGCCAGAGACGTGGTGGTGGGGGGTTTGGGCCTATGCATTGTCTCTGGAGCCACTGGACACGTGCTAGCATCTCTCTAATCTTTCTGAGCAAAAGCCACTGAGGCCTGAGGCAAGGGCAGCTGTCGAGGAAAAGGAGAGGAGGAGAGAATCAGAGAGAGAGAGAGAGAGAGAGAGCACAGCTGTCAGTTCCTTGAATATGACACTCATTAGGCACAATAGAGCTGGAGGGTCAAGAGGCCCTCACTGGACCCAAATTCACTTAAATGTCCACTTTTTCAGCAACAGTTTGCAATACACATTGCAGCGATACTTGACACCTGGAAAAGCATCCATCAAGCTGGCCACTGATAGACCCAGCTACACATACTGTTATGCTGCTGCTGGGTTAAAGAGTGCTGTGGGGCATGTGGTTGGGAAATTGGCATATCCATGTACTTCATCCATGTAATTATGCTGTTGTTTGGTACTAGATTGTCCCTTCTGCACATGATCACTTTGCTAAAAATGGGCAATGTGGCTGGTGTACATTATCTGTGACGTGACAACATAGTTTCTTTGTGAAAATTGTTTTTACCTATTTATTTGTTGAATTTCTGCCCTCTAGCTGGATATTATTATAGTATATATAAGGTGGTGCATGACGCTGTTTCGTTGAGAAAGCAAAACTACTTTGTTTGGCCTTCCAAAATAGGACACGACTAGAAATCATGTTTATATCACGTTTATAATGGCTTTTATGTTTATGTCTCGTCGCTCAGGGCAGGGCATCACAACATGTTAAGGGGCGTAACATTTCTGTAACATGCTGTAACATGCTTGAGGTATTTGGCCAATCACAATGCACTGGATAGCTGGCCAATCAGAGCACACCTCGCTTTTCAGACCGATGAGCCTTGTTAAAATCAACACATTTCAGAAGGCGGGTCATAAAGGAGAAAAAATAATGCACAGTATGTGGATAATAATGACCCCTTTAAAAATTTGGTATAGAATTTTTACTCAGAAATTACAAGTAAATTTAACAAGTAATTACAAGGCAAATAAACAAAGCAAATTTTGAAGAAAAAAAGACTGAAATAGTATATTCCTCTAAAATGTGCAACTTCAAATCTTTTTACGTGTGGATGGATTTTATCAGCATTATTAAAATAAGCAGTACTAAATTTTAGGTACAAATGTGTAGGGATGCACCGATTGACCGGCCATAAATCGGAACCGGACGGTTTTTTGCTTAAAATACACGATCGGCAATCGGCCGGTTTTTGGTCTTCTTTAGGCCGATTTTTTCGGAAATGCGGCCGCGTACACAGACTACATTGTAACCGTTTGCTATGTCATTTGTGTGGAAGTATTTCGAAATCTGTGCACAGGACACGGGCAGCCGATCAGTACAGGCGGCAAGGAACTCGACCGGAAGTTGAAGTCGGGTGGGGGCTGCCATCTTGTAGCAGAACTTCACTAGCGTTAGCATTACCATTGACTCCCATTCATTTTGGCGTCACTTTGACAGCGATTAACTTTACATCTGAGGCGTTAAAGACTCCATTTGTCCATTTCTATTTCTAAAGATACACGACAATGTATAAAGGGCTCCATTACCTTCTATGTTACATTATGGCCCCGTATAAACAGTTTTTGTAAAAAATAGGCCATCGATTACATCATAACCACTCGTCTCTCTGTCGCATTACCATACAGACAGGAGGAGAAGCTCGCAGGCAATTAACTTAATATGGTGTACTGGCGTTACATTTTAAAATACTATACAAAATAATTAATCAGAATACTTACTCCTGCTCACTCACGACAAAGAACTCCCCGCTCAAGCTCGCCGTCTCTGCAAGATTAACGATGGCAGTTTGCACGCACAGCCACTAGAAGATTAACATCTGTCTGACAGGTTGCTGACGTCGTCAAGCTTCGTTTTTTTGTAAAGTGGAACTTGCATACACGTTTGAAAAGCCAGAAGTAAACGACAGTTGATTATTTTTATTTTACCTTAAAATTACACCGACTTAATTTGATTTAAAAATCACCTGCTGTAGCACAATGAGAAAAAGTGTTTCATTCATCCAATTAAAAAAATTGAGGGTTATGATTCACATCTATATTTTTTTACTTGAGAGAATAGTTATTTATTTTCATTGGCTCAAGTGAAAAAAATATAGATGTGAATCATTACCCTAATTTTTTTTTATTGGATGAATGAAAACACTTTGCATCTTTGTTTTATTCACACCAACATTATTTGATTTTAACATTTTGGAAAAATCTATTTATATAGCATACTTTTATTTAGTCTGTAAATAAAGACACTGGTAAAGACCTTTTTTATTTAAAACCAAATTTAAAAACTAAAATACTGAATGCTGATCAAGAAACATCTTATTGAATGTGTGTTGATTGTGTTGGTTGGATTGTAGAACTATGCAGTTGCCTTTAATTTCACATGGTTAGAGTTAATCTTTAAATTTAAGGCCAGTTCTCTGTAGTTTCAACCCAATTCAAAAACAAAATGCTGATGTCTGTAATGTAGCTGTTAATTTCAGATGGTTGCAGTTATTGTTTTCAATAGCCAAAAGCCAGTTTGGCCTATTAAATACCAAATAAACATCTTGTTTATGCACACTTTCCTTCTTTCTTGTTTGTTGATAGACAATTTATCCAAAGGTAAAAAAAAAAAAAAAAAAAAAAAAAAAATTGGAAATCGGTATCGGAATCGGCCAGTTTGTTTGTAAAAAATCGGTATCGGAATTGGCCATGAAAAATCATGATCGGTGCATCCCTACAAATGTGTCTTAAAATGAATTAGAAATTTGTCATAATCTTCCTATTGAGAAACATGCTTATTTGCAAAAATAAAGTTATAAATAAAATAATTAATAAATAATTTTCTATTAAAACAATAGAAGTACAGTATATCCTCGTTTATTCTGCACAGTAACAAAAAATCTGATTCTATGTGAGTATTTATGCCTTATTTTCTAGTTTAACTATAAGTAGTCAATGAAAAAAGATAAATGTATTTGAGAAGCAAAATTACATAAGATATTAAGTAGACAGTAAGACATATCTTCAATATACAATGTATGAAAAGTCTTACTGTTTTAAACATAATATGCAGTACTTCTTTTTCATTTTTTTTTTAAATTACATATTTTCACTTGACAAAAAGTCCAAAACAACAATATTTTGCAATATAAATAATGTGTATTGCGGTATAAAATCAGTCGTTGTTCATGTCCTTGATGTCATTCATGCATCTAACAGCAAAATGCATCAAATTCAGGAAGCTTCAAGTGTGCGTGTGTGTGTTTAGGTTTAAAACTGATGAAATGTAAGTAGGCAGATATATGCTTTACTTTTGATGTGCCTTTTGAAGAGTCTTCCTAAGTGGATACTGTCTGTGTGGATCTGAATAGGGATTCTATCCCTCGGGCTCCAGACTAACGTTAGTGGAACCGTATTCCCATCTGCTTCTCCTGGGGACCCCCAAATGTCATGAAGGGAGAAAGGGAGGGAGGGATGAAGGTGAATGAGGTCAAAGGGAGGAGGGTCCTTAAAGCCTGGGATGGAAGATAAAGGTTCACATATCAAATATTTAAAATAAAAGAATAAAAAATTAAAAAAATGAGAGCATATAACTGAATATTATAACTCTGTATACTACAGTTGAGAAGAATGCCATTATACAATGTTATGGGAAGTCAGTTAAAAATCCAGAGGTTTCAAATAGTAGGAATAATAAAGAGATAACATTAACAAAACACACTTTTGTTTTTGTTCATTTCTTGCTGAAAGACCTTCTGCACAAAATAAGAGAGACTGTGGTTTACAGTCATGTCCACAACCATTAATACAGTCCGAGGATTCCTCTCAGCCCACCCCTCCATCACAGAGGCACTAGAAGCTCTTTAATTTGGAGGACATTACAGCCCACTGCAGACCCTCAGGCACAGGCAAAGCCTTTGTGCTTCTTCCATTAGCTCTGGAGGAGGAAGCAGGGGAAGCCTAACCCACCCATCTGTGCTTCAAGAGCATATTCCCCACTACAAGCTGTGTGCTGATGAAACAGTTTCACTTCTACCCAGCAACCAGGATGGCTATCACTTTGCTACATTGCAGCTCGTTCACCTTTCCACTTCCCCTCATACATATCTCTTGCATTTTGTCATTTACTCTACTTCATCTCTTTTAGTTGCATGGTGTTACAGGTCTCAGGTGCAGTTCTACCAGCTGCATCCTGTGTGTCTGAAAGCCGGGTGCTGGTCGTTGTTTACACGAGCAGAATGTGTTGCCACACATCTCCGTTCACACACATGGCAGCACCTGCATCTGCACAACATCATGCACTGCAGAGCAGCAGTAGGGTTGTTTATAATGCTGTTGTGCAATTTTGACGTATTGGGGGAGTATTCTAGTTTGTGCAGCTTCTTTGGTGTTGTTGTTGTTGGCATTATTGTTATTCTGACAGCCTGTAGTTTACTCAGTGTCAAGTACATTATCTAAGTGTAAGTGTAAGGAAAGTTATAAAATTACTTCCCACTTGTGGATTCGAGACTGTGAATCACATGGCACTTTTCCCAGCAAGGCTTTCATAATGCCATTTTGCAAACATGCTTCACAGGTGAAAATAATATTGCTGATTCCAAAAAATAAAAAAATAAAATAAACAACTTTAAATTGTATTTTATATATATATATATATATATATATATATATATATATATATATATATATATATATATATATATATAAGATAAATATACTAAAATGTGTACAATTTATATTTATATATTTTCAAATATAAAAAGTAATTCAAACATGATTCTAATAAAATTATATATTTTTTGTAATATATCAGAGATAAAGTCCTAAGTTATTGACTAGTAAATTATAAAACTGTACAGTTCCCTCAACTTATCCCTGTATTAAATATGTTTACTACTGTACTGCAGGATCTATACTCTGAGAGGTACAATAAAAGTTGCACCAGTCCTACAGTTAAGCTCTGATTGGCTAACAGCTTAGACTGTCTCCAAAGCAACAGTGTATCTCAGGACAGGACAAAGACATCTTCATCTTCATTGTGCTGTGTCTCAGAGAAAACAAGATTACATTTATGCATCAAATGCCCTTGAACTTTGGCAGCCAGAGCCAATCTATATTGAACCCTAACATGACTGTTGTCATTTACGTTTTTGTGCCCTAAAGATACACAAAGTTACGCATTAACCTAAGTTAAATGTTTTTAAAGTGACCGTTTTAGAGACACCTTTGAAGACTGATAATGAAAGAGATATCCAAAATCAATACTGTGGCGCATGACCCTGTTTATTCAGGATATCAAAGCGATTCGTCTGACATGGGACCTGATCACAAGAATGCAAAAGGTAGATGATAAACACAAATGACATCACAGGGGTGGTGAACTCTGCTCACCCCTTTTGAGCCAAATAAAAACAAGCTTAATCAAAACACCTCTTTGATCCAAAACAATAATAACTGTTCAAAACTCCTTCTCTTGACACAGTTGAGCAATCTTTCAACAACCAATCAGAGCTCTGTTACCACCAGCAACAACCCGTACACCAGCAAGGCAATGGCTCCAGGTTTCTGATTGGTCAAAACTCCATGAGCACTCAGCTGGCAGCCCCTCCCTTAACTCTCTTTCATCCACACAGATTAAGCAACATCATCAAAACAAGGAGAGCTTAGCTTTGTTTTCCTGCAGTAGCATGGCTCCACTCAACAACAGTGGGCTGTGTTTTGCGATTTGATGGTAAGACAGTCTTGGGAAGGCAAGAGAAAAGAAATAGGGCGAATCCCTGTTGCCAGGGTTACAGCATTTTTTGAGGAAGCAGGAATGATGAGATCGGGTGAAATATAATATGTGCTACTGAAAGCAGAGTGTTGCATCAGATACATTAGGGTTCAACCATACAGAAAAAAATGATCTGACTGGTAGTGCATATTAAAGTTGTGTAAATTGTGTGAATATTCCACCAGATTTCATCCTGTGCATGTGAATATACTTAATGATTTATGCTCATTGTTTACTTTATTCAGAGACCAAAGAAACTTGAAAACTGTTAGAGCTTTGAACTTTCATGTAGAACATAGTATTGTGTGTTGTATGGGATTTTGAATTAATTGCTATTTCTTTGTCATTTTTTTGTCATTTTTAATGAATTGCATTTTAGTTAATGTCATTTGTAAATATCATTTTTTATTATTTAAATGCATTTTTAATTACTTATCATTGTTGATTTATTTTTATTTACTGTTTTTTGTTGTTGTTGTTGTTGGGGGGGTCAGCTGGGAGCAGTTACATATTTATATAAGCTGCATATGCATATTTTGCGAATTTTATTTTATTTAAATATTTTATTTTATTTATAAATATTCATATTCATGCTTTTTTTTCTGTATTGATATTTGTAAAAAATTCAGACCAACTGGAAATTGATAATCAAAAAAGCTAAATTCTAAAAGTTTAATTAAAATATTAACAGAGCTAATAACTTGTGCGCATAAAGCGTTGTAAGTAGTTTTATGTTACCTTTTGTACAGTATAGGCAATAATATTTCTGTTTGTCTAGTCAAAGGATGTCACCACAACTAAGTAAAGGGAGGGGTACCTCTCTGCGTTGGATCTATGTCAATACCAGACTGCCATTTCTGGAAAGGGGAGAGAGAGAGAGAGAGAGAGAGAGAGAGAGAGAGAGAGAGAGAACATACTTTGAGTGTATCACTGTTTACTACTGCTTGTTTGGACATGTCAAGGGCATCAGTTGGTGACCCTGACCTTTCAGATCCAACTCTCTGGAAAACAAAACTTTTTCCATCCCACACTGTGCAGCTTCAAAATGTCATTTTCCCTTTTTTCTTAGCGACCCATTTTATTTTAATTGTTTACTCTGTAAGCTTCCCTGTGTGCAAAAGGTGCAAAATAAAATCAAAAGAATGTAAGTCACCTGTTAGTCTTTTTTCGTTTTGATCTATGAATCATGTCATTTGGTTGATCACACTGCAATGGCCCAGCCGTTAAAAGGTTTTTCTGTATTTGTCTTTCTGTTGTCTCTTTGTCATGTAGCAAATGTCTTTGATGAAAAGCAGGTGCATTTATAGAGCTTAGACCATCATAAAGATCTGGAGTCAGGGAGGCTTCTACACTTCTTTGATACCCTTGTGTAATCCTGTTAAACTCTATGGCTTCTTGCCCTAAGACAGTTCTATCAAATCCTTTTGGATTAGGGAACTATCCCTAGTGAATTGGAGAGGCCCTTTAATCTGTTTCGCTGAATCAAGCAAACTAGAAATCAGTTAGTGATACTGTAATATTGTTAACTTAAATATTCCTCTTATTTGACAGGCTGGACATTTTCCTGTGTGCTTATTGCAGTGGAACAATCAATTGTTGCAAAGAATACAGCATGCTGGATGGAGATGCTATCACTGTAAAAATCAGACCCAAAAATCCTATTATGTTACCAAGGAACTTTTTATTTGAAGTTTTTGCATTAATGTTTGGTGTCTGTCTTATATGGACTCTCTCCTCTTTAAAAGGATGCTTAGAGCTTCTCCAGAGGCTTCCTATTTTACTGCTATGAGCTGAGTAAATCAGAATGCTTTGGGTAACACAGCTGCTAAAAACTCTTCACCTAAATTTATCCTGACACTTTCTCTTGTCCTCTGCTTCCATTCACATCAAAAGCATTTTCACTTAATGGTGTGTTTATACTGCAGTGGGAAAATGCTATAACACCTCCGCTGCAATGCCCATAGGAAAGATATAGTGTCAGTTTAATACATTTTTGTAAGTCTATTTGCAATCAAAGCATCCAAACTGTAAGACTTAACACACATATAACAACTGCAAGGCATCCAATGTGTAAATAGTATGATTTACACACTAAGTCCCCAGGACAATCTGCATATTCTAAATGGTCAAGACAGACAAATATTGCTGAAAGTCATAGATATTTTCTGCTGATCCCCTTCTTATATGCGTAAAATAGAGCATTTCTTAACATTTTGATGCTCCATGGCTTTCCATGGTCCATTGTCAAGAGCTTTTTAACAGCATGTCTCAAAACCGTGCATTATTTTCCATTCCTCAAATTTTTGCATTCTCAAAGTGTAGTGTGAATGCTTTGAGGTCACACAATTATTTAGGAGAAATTTGGAGAAATACAGTCATTTCGATAGGAATCTGCACAGAGTTTTGTGTGAGGCTGAAATGCATTGCAACAATGTTGAATATTTTGTACCTGTGAAATTTCACTGAAATTATGCTAATATCTACACCTTTATAGCTTATAATAGCTTAACTAACAGAAGATCATTGTGCCTGAGAGCTTTAGTCACTCTAATAACACCTCAAGAATTTCACCTCATACGTCTCTTTCTCGGCCTCTGAATTATCCTGAAGACATTTCTTGCGTTTCTGTCTGAAAGCTATGTGAGAGTTTTTTCTTTAAACTCCATATGTAGCTCACATTTTGCAATCTGCTGTACCTGCAGTGGCATCTGCCACAGACTTTCAGATATCTGAGGCATGTGGAGAGGCACATAGTGCTGATATCACTACATACCTACTGCATTTCATGTCTGTACAGACTATTTGTGTTTGTACAGTTCTGCATTTGATTCTGATATTTCGTGGATGTCAGATCTGCATTCTCAAATTTCTGGCATGCTTATACCAACATATTTAGGCATCATATTTGAACATTAGCAGTGCTGCCAAATTTGTGACTGTGCCTCTCCCACAACGACAGCATAGCACAGACACATCGCTACAAAAGATAACCAAAAAATGCCAGGAACTTTGATGGTGTCTTCCACCCTGCAGTACTGCCTTAATAGTAGATCAATGAAAAAGGAATGCAGAACAATCTGAGCAGCATGTGACCCGTGAATATCCTGGCATGCCCTGCACTCATACCACACAGTTCAGGCCTGAATGTAGTGTCTATACCCAGGCCCTACAATGCTATTCTGGGCCTGTTAGTTAATGCACTCTGAGATCAGGACAGGTTACGTAAAGAGCAGCCAATCGTAATCAGGGAGATCACAAACTTCTCTAGAATGAATAAAATACTGCTTATTCAACAAGGACAAGAAGTTTCTGTTTCATAATATAAGAATGAACAAAATCTTTAATGCTCAACTATACGCAAAATTTTATTTTTTTTGAAGATATAGTACCCCCGCAGTGAAACAGTGACAGTCAGTGGTGTTTTTTTTCTTCTTCTCATATTAACATTATTAAAATGAAAAGACTGATTTGTGCAGCCATGCTCTCTATACTTAACCATCAATTTGAGTTACTGGATAAAAATAGTTATCCCTGGACTACCAAAAGCCTCATTCACGCCAGGAACAATAACTGGAAAAATAATCATTATTATATTAGCGTCCACACCAATGCACAATATTCTTCTGTTTAAGCACACGGTGTGTTTTGTCATCTGCAGCTTTAAATGCTTGAGCTTTTTAAAGTCTGGCTGCCAATGTTTTCATCATTTATCATAGTTTTTGTGTGAACTGCCCTATTCTTAAAGTATTAGAACAATAATTAAAACATTATCATAATATTTATCACCCTTTGTGTGAACAGCCCATAATTCTAAAGAGCTTGTTCACTGAGTTACAGTGTAGTCACATTTACCATTACTCTACAAATTTTCACTGACAAAATCTAGTTTCAATAGATTTTAGTGCACTGAGCAACAGAAAGCTGCCTGATTTGATAGTGACTTGTGTGTGAGCTGTTTCATACATCTACAAGTCTTTTTGTCCTTGTGAAAATTTTATAGACATTTCCCTAATGTATCCGTACCTTTAGTCTACCATCATTACCAGATGAGTGAAAATGTAACTAGAATCTCTAGAATCTGATAAGTTTAAAACAGCACTTTCAGAAAAAGCCGATGTCGACTCTCATATCTACTTTCTACTCTGCTGTCTACTCTCAAACCCAAAATCCACTTTCATACTTTCACATATCGTTGTTCCTGAGTCACTAGACACAAAGAGCACTATGTCTGTGGCTGGTGATCAGAGCACTCGTTAGTGCTAACAGATGCCAGTACTACTGTCTGGGTTGAGTCACTAGCTGCAGGGCTTACAATGGAGGGGCACGTGTGTGCACAGCAGACATCAAGCCAGCTGCAAAGTGGTTTTCAGGGTGAAGTGTTTTTTTTCTTGGTGTTTTGAAGCCTTTGTGCACCTGTGAACATAAATGAAAAGACACAAAACGTTTAATCGGTGGGGAGCAACAAGTCATTGCTGCTTACGAGGTGGTGAGTAGTCTAATGCTGAAGCTCTGAAACACACTTTATGCAAAGGGAAGTTTGGTGACCTTTCACTCACATTTCCTGAAAAGTACTGTGGAACTTTACTGTGTGGTTTTCACAGAAGGTCTCTTGGTCTCTGAGAAAAACGCTACGCTTTGGGCGGAAATATGATGAGAAATGCATTTCGTATTGCGAGCATGTGAAGGCCCGTCGCTAGTCACATGGAGTACACTCTCCACTGAGCAGGTGACAGATGTGTGAGTTGCTTAAGTCATGCAGTGAATGCAACAAATGACCAGACAGTGGAAGGCAGACATATTACAACATGTATTAAAAAAAGGTGTGAAATCTGTCTGATATTTTAAAGGAAATGATGTCTAGATTAGATACTGTCCTCTCCCCACATAAAAGCAGTTCAGAAAAATAAGATTTTTTTTCTTGAAATGGCTGTCTGTTTCTGAGAAAACCTGGACAGCTGTGATGAAAAAGACAACAGCCCATGTTTAACTGTCTGTCTGAATGGTTTTTAGTTGCTCTCTGGTTCATGTAGTTAAAGATGCGCCCAGTGAAATTGAATATTGCCCCTTTTCACATATTTGAGATATTTGAAGTTGTATTAGAGTAGAAACAAGGCACGTGAAACTCCTTTCAAAGAAAAAGTTTGTGGGTGTTTGTTACTAGAATGACCTAAAGGGGATCTCAATGGAACCTCCATTGCAATTAATGCATTAGCTGTCATTAGTTAATGAAAATAAACTGCAAAGATCAATTACTATCCAAGGGAGTGTAGATTCTCTTTGTTAAACCGCATTCTGCTGTTCTTTGTTTTCAAAAGCAGGTGTGTGTTGCTTTGTGTGTGCATGAGATTAGCTTTCTTGTCGGTTGACTTTCAAGTGCACAAAGACTTTTCAGGCATTACCTAAAAGTTTGGATACACATGCTTCAGGCATTTGCCATCGGTACACAACACCTGGTGCAAGTATTTGCTGTTAAACACATTCAGTTTTTTGTTCAGAAATTTCCAGTGATGTAACGTTGGAAGACTGAGCGCAAGGCTGATTGTACAGCGTAGCTAAAGATCTAACAAACCACAAATGAGTATCTGTCTTACTGGCAGTTTAGCACCCATTCTCTAGTAAACCACAAACCATATGCACACCATGAATACGTTGAATCAAAAATGGGATTCCTACTAACTTGCTGCTAATGTTCTTCACCGTGTGCAAAATATGTATTTTTTTATTATTACATTTATTTATTACATTTATTTTATGCAACATAAAGTGCATATTATACTTAAAATCGTCCCTTGTATTGTAACCTTTTCTGTCAAGACAGCTTAATTTCTACTGTTGTGTTTGGTGAGTTCAGCTCAATTAGTCATCTAACAGGTCTGGCTCTACCCTGCCTCTGCTCCAAATGGATGGTGCAAAACCTACACATGAGAGAAGTCAGTCCCCCATTGCAAAGGGGGCCCTTCAGTTGAGTAAGCGGTTTAAAGAAAGCAGTTGGTGCATGGTTGGTGAAAGGTCAGGAAGAGCTTGGAGAGATGCCAGTTTCTCTAGTGCATTCGCAACCTCTCTTTCCCCCTTGTAGACTGTGTTACTGATCTTCCTTGAACTCTATCCTCTGATGTAACTGGGAGAAAATAAAACACATTGCTGAAAGCCAACAACTTTGAAAAGAATGTACCATAATTGCATTTTAATAGGTATTTATTCTTTACATTTATTGCAGAAATGGTGGCTTCTTCACCACAATTTTTACATTGCATTGTGAATATTTGACAAAAAGCACAACTTTGAAAAAAAAAAATCCATCTTTTTCCCCCAGGATAATCACAAAAGACTAGTTACGCTAGTGTCCAAGTAATCTTTTTCAAACAACATCCCAAGTGCCCATTAGACCTCAAAACATCATCAAAATGTCACTTAAACATAGTTCCTCTTTAAAATCCACATCTCATTCCTCCAGAACATCAATTCCAATGCTCCTCTTCGCCGTCAATCTCATAAACGTGCTCTCACAGTCCACCGGTCCTTTTCGTCTCCACTCAACAGACTTGAGTGGCACTGGAGACTTGACTTTTCCATGCTCGTCCAAGAAAAGATTCTGAAAATCAGCTTTTCCAGGACGGCCAACCGTAAGCAGGGTCAGTCCACTTTTATCTTCCCAGTTGTGAGGGTAATCCAGACAATATCTCAAAGCTTTCTTGCTTTGCACCGGTGTACCCTTTAGGATGGACATCTTCGACTTGTTTCTGGTTTCATTCACATGCCAAAGCCATCTCCTATCAGCGCTCTGGCAGAGTAATAGTAGGCACCCATTCATAGACATTGCGGCTCTCCTCACAGAACAAGCCCAATCTCTCAAGAGCAGAATCTTTCCATGAGTCAGCACTGGGCTCTTTGAAAAAAAAAAAAGCAGCGATATTAGTATGACATGCAGATGTAGTACAAATGTAGGCGTTGACAATAGTAGGTGTAGATGCAGTAAAGAGGAGTTGAGCAACTCACCGTACAAGCATGCAGTGTACGTCCTTAGGTTCCTCATCCTGATTGCTGCCCACAATGTCAGCAAGACGTTCAATGTCATTCACACGAACAATGTTGATGTCGTTGTCGAAGCAGAAGGCTTGGATGAGAGTGAAGTGGATCTGCAAGGCGATATCACATTCATACTCCTCATCTGTAGCCAGGACGCAAAAAGCCACGCTGTCTGGGTCACTGAGGTTGCATAAAGGAGAACAATTGATTAGAGAATGGTTCAACATGTGCTGCATGCATAAGGATGCATCCAATTATTAATTATAAGCAAGACTAGGTAATTAAAAACATTTTTATATGCCACCCTCTGAGTGTCTAAGGACCTAATGCATACTAATAGCAACACTTTTAGTAATACATAAACTGATACTTACACATTCATGACTTGTGCAGACTCATACACCCCAACGGTAAGGCAGTCCTGCTTCTTAGCGGAGACCAGAAGCTCCTCTAGAGCCGTTCCTGCGCTCTGCATTCTGGAGAACATAACCGGCGCGTTAGTCAATATACTTTATGTAGAGTTCACTTGATAAACGAAAACAACATCAACTGAATAAGAAACTCACCTATCGCCAGTAGCAGCTACGTTATCTTGTCCACTAAGTTCTTCAAAAGTCATTGTTTAAATCCAAGTTAGGTTGTGTTTCGCGTGAGTTTTCTCTGCAGTGAGCGGTGGGTTTGAGATGCCGTGTCAAGCGCTCGCCGCGTTTTATACGAGATGAGCAGAGTTTCTCGGCAGTGGGCGGGCATTCCGCTAATCCCGGGTTCTGATTGGCTCGCGGCACGGGTGTATGCAAATCACCCTGATGCAAGCGCCTTGACTGTAAACAGCCCACGTGGGTGTTCAAATATCACTCCATCAACAACACAAAGCACGGCTCGTGCTCTTGAGTACAAACCGCGTGAAGCTGTTGAGTTCATTTTATTACTTAATCCTTCATCTAGGAAGACGGAATTAATGGCAGAATTAATGTGGTTAACTCACATCTTTTAATTTTTATATACTGATTTAATTATATGTTCATTAATCTAATTAACCCGTACAGAAAAAAAATATTTGGAAGTCTAATTAAGACTTTAATTAGTATATTTATTTGGGACATTTGCATCCTGTGTGGCTGGCATGGCTGGTCGTCACAATGTAGGTGACTTCAGGTAGTTGTTTTGTGGTTGTTGCTCCAGTTCAAACCGGCTACCATGTTCCATCCATGAATCCAGAAGGGGACATTTGGTCCTCACAATGTAAGCAAAACATGACCCCCACCACCCCCTCATACACAAAGACTGGTAAGTGAGGCACACGCCACTCTTTTGCATTTGTAAAGGAGTCATCCTAATTTATGTGTCTTTGTCATGTGCCTATTAATGACTGTTTGGCCTGCCCTAAAGCAGGGATAATAGCCTCGTGTTCCACCTGCCCCTGGTTTTGTTGCAGCCTGCAGAAAGTGTGTCCCAGTGAAACCAAGAGCCAAAACTTTTGTTTCAACTTCTTGCAAGTCAGTCAGGTGAATGCATACAATAGCAGATAAATAAAACTTCACTCCAGGCCTTTACTGTGTGGTTTTAAAACGGTGAGCAATGTTATTCCCGTAAATAGAGATTAATCAATTATTCAGGAGCATCTCGAAACAGCATCACTGCACATATCGGACTACAACATCAAGTCTTGTTCAAACTGGTCTAGGCTGTTGGAAGCTCTTTGTAATTCTGTATGGAGTAACCTGCTGAGCAGCCTGGTTAGTTGGTCTTAACTGGTCAACCAGCCTGGTTGTAGAGGGGTACATAGGCACTTTTGGTGGGTTTTAGAGGGGTTGTAAGCACTTTGAGAATTATAGCTGAATTCCATATGAATCGTAAGGGGAACCTGGGTTAAGCTGATTTTTTCTGCAGGGTGGGGTAGATATGACTTGAACTATGTTTACTTGAAACCTTTAGAGACGTTTCTCTTAATATGCCAAACGATGTAATAACTAAGGCGTCAATCTTTTTTAAAACCCTGAGATTTGGGGTTCATGATTGATATTACTCTCAGATCTATTGAACTATAGAGTGTGTGTTAGGCGCCATCTAGCGGCTGTGCACATAGCGTGACCTTTCACGCAGAGTGTTGTAAATGTGGTTGAGTGAGTCACACCATACAGATACAAAAGATGCACTTGCTCATCAGCTCAAATAGCAGGGATGATTATCTGCTTATGATGAAACACTCCACAAATGTATGCATCTGAAACCAGACCCGTAGGGTATTGATACACGAGGCCACGGTGAAACACAGGACAACTGATGATCGAAAGTGGCATCGTATCAATAGATTTATTGTTCTCTAAAGGCACCTGTGCAGAACTAACGACATTGATTCGAGATGCTGTGGCGCCATCTGCAGGTACAACGAGTCTTGGCCATATATATTTAAGTGTTTTGACTTTTAACATCGTAAGAATTTATATTTTGTACTTTTATATTCTCAATTATCCTTTTTTGAGGTTATGACTTTTTTCGTGTGTGTTGTGAATGTCAAATAGATCGGTGCAAATTTACATCTCAGTTTTAGCTAGTGCATTTGCATTAAAGTCAAACAGGTTAATTGTAGTTTTTATAGGTTACATTGTGTTTATTTGCATTTCTAGCAGCATAAAAAGGAAACGTCTGGCTGTGATAACATGCTCCGACATGTACAGAAGATTGACCTAGTTTCTATGTAAGACTTTTATAGACCAGTTTCTAAGAATCCCAATGGTCAATCAAATGAGTGCCATTATTTGCATCATATCTAGTATAATTATGCTTATTGTATTGTTCCAATAACATTTTTTTGGGTAAACATTTTCCTTGTGATGAATGACAAAAATGATTTTTTAATAGTAAACTGATAATTATTTAATTAATAATGACATGATCACGACAGAAATAAAGTTTATGAACATTCCAAGTTTACAG
Organism: Carassius auratus; assembly: GCF_003368295.1. Taxonomy (NCBI): domain Eukaryota; kingdom Metazoa; phylum Chordata; class Actinopteri; order Cypriniformes; family Cyprinidae; genus Carassius; species Carassius auratus. The sequence continues at coordinate 1,366 of NW_020523940.1, read as the reverse complement.
ATACATCAGTGCATCATATGACCAAAGATGAAAATAGATCAATAAAAAAAGACAGCAATAAAAGAAGCCTTTTAAAAGACAAAATATTAAAATAAAACAATAACATAAAAATGCTGCTCTAACACAGCAGATCATGACATTTTTTTCATATGTATATATATGTATAGACATAAACAGTGTATTATTATTTTGTGGATATGTGCAATACTATACCCCCTCTAAAAGGAACATTTAAAGCTAAATTTACAGCGGTTTAACGGAAGGGGTTCTAAGCCACAAATAATGCACAAGCAGAAAAAAATAGCTTTTCCCTTTTCTAAACACACTCCTATATCACTAGGACTGATCATTTTTCAGTAGTTGAATCTCTTTAAGCATGTGGCTCCCTTACTAAAAAAGGGAAAATTCAATTTTACTGGATGCCCAAAAGCCCTAAAATGTCTTAAGTAATACAGACAAATGAATACATTTCCTGAATGTACCAAAACTCAATGTGGACGCAATGCAGAGTTCAAAACAACACGACTCCTTCACGTTTCCATTGAAAAAGAATCATAATTTGTGCAGATGAATAGAACAATAATGTCCTAACAAATTGCTGGATATAAAAAAGTGCTACTATAGCATGTATAGACAGTAGATCAATAAAAAAAAAAAAAAAAATTAAGGAGAAAGGGTCAGGCTGTGATGATACAATGTAGAGAAAATGGCTATACTGATTCCTTCATCTAAAACAAAGCGAGTGTTGTTTTAGATGCTCTCCTACATTTCATCAGATCGGTGCTGTTGTATTATAACTGACGTGGGTTTCTGCTCCATCCAGCTCTCCTTGGTTTTGCTCTGGCCGTCGTAGATCACCGGAGACGCCGCGGAGTTCCTGTGGGACTCTGAGAGAGATGCGTCCGCTTTGAGATCGGACTGGGCAGGACTGGGGAAGTCAGCGGAGGAGTTGCTGTTGACCCCAGATTCAGAGTCAGACTGCTCGACCTGCTGGTAGTCAGGTGTGTGGTTCTGAGCGCCCGACAGCAGCACCTGGTTATTCTCTACAGTGCCCACGAGGAGGACATCCTGCTCTGGCACTTCTTTAGTAGACGTGGATATGATGTCGTCTTTCACGATAGCTGGATAAGACCGCAAGGCTCGAGACATTCCTGGAAGGCAGAAGAAAAAACATGTTTTAGAATTATGCATAAAGCACCAGTGCTTAGGTAGAAAACAGATGGGTTAAAAAAAAAAAAAAAAAAACACTTAAATTTTTTTTTTTTTTTAACTATACTTTGCTCCAGGCATACTGTAGTTAACCAAAACTAAAACATAAAAAAATTGTTACTTGAAAACTAGCTGAAATAAAATAAGCTTTATATTT
>NW_020523939.1:0-17193 GCF_003368295.1 Carassius auratus | reverse complement strand
AGGCCTTTCTCTACACAGGTGTAGAGATTTCCTGATAAAATGATGCAAGCCGTAGCAGTTTCTAACACATGGCTAACCTTCTTGAAATTCAACACAATGGTCAACGAATCTGCCAATAAACCTGTTCAGGTGGCTCCTCACTTACTCCCGAAGCACCCAGACGTGTTAAACCCTCGGAATTCGACTGACCACAAACAGCCTGTTTTTTTACAATAGGGTAGATTGTACGTGGCAAGTCCACATCTCAGCTTTCTGAAGAGATATCAAGCTAAAACTTGCTTTCCCATGCTAGTCTGGACACGTGCTACCCTGTGGTGAGTTTCAAGAAGAATGGAGAAACTCTACAATTTGACCAACAAAAATCACCAAGAGACATTTTCGAGTTTCTCCTGTGCTCTTGAAACTTTGGGTTTGTTAGTTTGAGACTAGCACAGGAAGGCAGGTTTCAGCTTGATATCACGCTGCAAGTGTTTAATTCCGAGGTAAGTTAAGGGTAGCGTTTCAGGAAACTCAGCATATACTGCCAGGCCGAATGAACTCTGTCCTCTTGTGTGTGGGACTTACGCAGATTGTCTATTTGCTTTCGGGCACATCACAGTATAAATATTTTCCCAAAAAGCACTATCGTTAGCCTGTGGAGTTTCTGTAGTGTAGTGGTCATCACATTCGCCTAACACGCGAAAGGTCCTCGGTTCAGAAACAGCTGTCCTCTTTTGAAGAAATGTATAAACACCTTTGAGCCGACAGTTGGCTTCAGAAGGTTTAACGTTTATGCGCATATTGCCGAGCCTGCACAGAACGATTTCAGACTTCTTTAGGTAGTGGGTTTCCGTAGTGTAGTGGTTATCACGTTCGCCTCACACGCGAAAGGTCCCCAGTTCGAAACTGGGCGGGAACACTGCATCTCTTTTCACAATTGTTTAGGTGGGTTTCTGTTGAGGAGGAACTCAACGCTTCCAAGGCTTTGCGGCCAAGAGGCATGAGTACAGTCACTAAAGGTATAGTTGATGCAGAAATGAAAGAGCAGTCATTGTTTGACCTTAACCTATCCCACAACCGTGACATTCCAAGCCTGCGTGGCTTTCTTCTGAGGAACACGAAAAAAGAGATTTGTCTGAGTGGCCCTCTGTTGAGCAGCAGCTCTGCATCACGAAGGCCCTTCTCTACACAGGTGTAGAGATTTCCTGATAAAATGATGCAAGCCGTAGCAGTTTCTAACACATGGCTAACCTTCTTGAAATTCAACACAATGGTCAACGAATCTGCCAATAAACCTGTTCAGGTGGCTCCTCACTTACTCCCGAAGCACCCAGACGTGTTAAACCCTCGGAATTCGACTGACCACAAACAGCCTGTTTTTTTACAATAGGGTAGATTGTACGTGGCAAGTCCACATCTCAGCTTTCTGAAGAGATATCAAGCTAAAACTTGCTTTCCCATGCTAGTCTGGACACGTGCTACCCCTGTGGTGAGTTTCAAGAAGAATGGAGAAACTCTACAATTTGACCAACAAAAATCACCAAGAGACATTTTCGAGTTTCTCCTGTGCTCTTGAAACTTTGGGTTTGTTAGTTTGAGACTAGCACAGGAAGGCAGGTTTCAGCTTGATATCACGCTGCAAGTGTTTAATTCCGAGGTAAGTTAAGGGTAGCGTTTCAGGAAACTCAGCATATACTGCCAGGCCGAATGAACTCTGTCCTCTTGTGTGTGGGACTTACGCAGATTGTCTATTTGCTTTCGGGCACATCACAGTATAAATATTTTCCCAAAAAAGCACTATCGTTAGCCTGTGGAGTTTCTGTAGTGTAGTGGTCATCACATTCGCCTAACACGCGAAAGGTCCTCGGTTCAAAACCGAGCAGAAACAGCTGTCCTCTTTTGAAGAAATGTATAAACACCTTTGAGCCGACAGTTTGGCTTCAGAGGTTTAACGTTTATGCGCATATTGCCGAGCCTGCACAGAACGATTTTCAGACTTCTTTAGGTAGTGGGTTTCCGTAGTGTAGTGTATCACGTTCGCCTCACACGCGAAAGGTCCCAGTTTCGAAACTGGGCGGGAACACTGCATCTCTTTTCACAATTGTTTAGGTGGGTTTCTGTTGAGGAGGAACTCAACGCTTCCAAGGGCTTTGCGGCCAAGAGGCATGAGTACAGTCACTAAGGTATAGTTGATGCAGAAATGAAAGAGCAGTCATTGTTTGACCTTAACCTATCCCACAACCGTGACATTCCAAGCCTAGCGTGGCTTTTCTTCTGAGGAACACGAAAAAAGAGATTTGTCTGAGTGGCCCTCTGTTGAGCAAGCATCTCTTCATCACGAAGGCCGCTTCTCTACACAGGTGTAGAGATTTCCTGATAAAATGATGCAAGCCGTAGCAGTTTTCTAACACATGGCTAACCTTCTTGAAATTCAACACAATGGTCCAACGAATCTGCCAATAAAACCTGTTCAGGTGGCTCCTCACTTACTCCCGAAGCACCCAGACGTGTTAAACCCTCGGAATTCGACTGACCACAAACAGCCTGTTTTTTTACAATAGGGTAGATTGTACGTGGCAAGTCCACATCTCAGCTTTCTGAAGAGATATCAAGCTAAAACTTGCTTTCCCATGCTAGTCTGGACACGTGCTACCCCTGTGGTGAGTTCAAGAAGAATGGAGAAACTCTACAATTTGACCAACAAAAATCACCAAGAGACATTTCGAGTTTCTCCTGTGCTCTTGAAACTTTGGGTTTGTTAGTTTGAGACTAAGCACAGGAAGGCAGGTTCAGCTTGATATCACCTGCACGTGTTTAATTCCGAGGTAAGTTAAGGGTAGCGTTTCAGGAAACTCAGCATATACTGCCAGGCCGAATGAACTCTGTCCTCTTGTGTGTGGGAACTTACGCAGATTGTCCCGCAGATAACTGGAGAATTGCTTGGTTTGCTGCTAAAATAGAAGGTATTTGCAGACTGAAGAGCGCAACGGAATCTGTAATTTGATTCGCGCTCGCACCATGCTTGCGATGAAAAGATCTGACACCTCTTTGGGCTGCAGGCTTCAATAGTGTAGAGGTTATCACGGTCAAAATCGTTCAGGTGGGTTTCTGTTGAGGAGCGAACTCAACGCTTCCAAGGCTTTGCGGCCAAAGAGGCATGAATACAGTCACTAAAGGTAAAGTTGATGCAGAAATGAAAGAGCAGATATTGTTTGACCTAAACCTAACCCACAACTGTGACATTCCAAGCCTGCGTGGCTTTCTTCTGAGAAACACCAAAGAAGAGATTTTAGGGAACTCTGCGTAGACTGCCACGCCGAATGAAATCTGTCCTCTTGTGTAAGGGTCTTTTTCCGCCTAGGCCATCAAGTAAGGGCAGGGCCTCAAGGGGCGCCTAAAAGGGGGTACGTGGCAGGCCGTCCTTAGACCCCTGCGCGCCGGCCCTCTCTGTCCCAATAATCACCTGTGTCACCACAAACAGCCCATCTGTCCCTCTCACCGCCTATGTGACCACTAACTGCCCTTCTGTCCACTGGTAATACAAAGACTGTGACCACAAGCAGTCTGTGTGTCCCCTTGACGAACTTTAAACACATCCATCTGGAGTGTTATTTCCTGATAAAATGATGCAAGCCGTAGCAGTTTCTAACACATGGCTAACCTTCTTGAAATTCAACACAATGGTCAACGAATCTGCCAATAAACCTGTTCAGGTGGCTCCTCACTTACTCCCGAAGCACCCAGACGTGTTAAACCCTCGAATTCGACTGACCACAAACAGCCTGTTTTTTTACAATAGGGTAGATTGTACGTGGCAAGTCCACATCTCAGCTTTCTGAAGAGATATCAAGCTAAAACTTGCTTTCCCATGCTAGTCTGGACACGTGCTACCCCTGTGGTGAGTTTCAAGAAGAATGGAGAAACTCTACAATTTGACCAACAAAAATCACCAAGAGACATTTTCGAGTTTCTCCTGTGCTCTTGAAACTTTGGGTTTGTTAGTTTGAGACTAGCACAGGAAGGCAGGTTTCAGCTTGATATCACGCTGCAAGTGTTTAATTCCGAGGTAAGTTAAGGGTAGCGTTTCAGGAAACTCAGCATATACTGCCAGGCCGAATGAACTCTGTCCTCTTGTGTGTGGGACTTACGCAGATTGTCTATTTGCTTTCGGGCACATCACAGTATAAATATTTTCCCAAAAAGCACTATCGTTAGCCTGTGGAGTTTCTGTAGTGTAGTGGTCATCACATTCGCCTAACACGCGAAAGGTCCTCGGTTCAAACCGAGCAGAAACAGCTGTCCTCTTTTGAAGAAATGTATAAACACCTTTGAGCCGACAGTTGGCTTCAGAAGGTTTAACGTTTATGCGCATATTGCCGAGCCTGCACAGAACGATTTCAGACTTCTTTAGGTAGTGGGTTTCCGTAGTGTAGTGGTTATCACGTTCGCCTCACACGCGAAAGGTCCCCAGTTCGAAACTGGGCGGGAACACTGCATCTCTTTTCACAATTGTTTAGGTGGGTTTCTGTTGAGGAGGAACTCAACGCTTCCAAGGCTTTGCGGCCAAGAGGCATGAGTACAGTCACTAAAGGTATAGTTGATGCAGAAATGAAAGAGCAGTCATTGTTTGACCTTAACCTATCCCACAACCGTGACATTCCAAGCCTGCGTGGCTTTCTTCTGAGGAACACGAAAAAAGAGATTTGTCTGAGTGGCCCTCTGTTGAGCAGCAGCTCTGCATCACGAAGGCCCTTCTCTACACAGGTGTAGAGATTTCCTGATAAAATGATGCAAGCCGTAGCAGTTTCTAACACATGGCTAACCTTCTTGAAATTCAACACAATGGTCAACGAATCTGCCAATAAACCTGTTCAGGTGGCTCCTCACTTACTCCCGAAGCACCCAGACGTGTTAAACCCTCGGAATTCGACTGACCACAAACAGCCTGTTTTTTTACAATAGGGTAGATTGTACGTGGCAAGTCCACATCTCAGCTTTCTGAAGAGATATCAAGCTAAAACTTGCTTTCCCATGCTAGTCTGGACACGTGCTACCCCTGTGGTGAGTTTCAAGAAGAATGGAGAAACTCTACAATTTGACCAACAAAAATCACCAAGAGACATTTTCGAGTTTCTCCTGTGCTCTTGAAACTTTGGGTTTGTTAGTTTGAGACTAGCACAGGAAGGCAGGTTTCAGCTTGATATCACGCTGCAAGTGTTTAATTCCGAGGTAAGTTAAGGGTAGCGTTTCAGGAAACTCAGCATATACTGCCAGGCCGAATGAACTCTGTCCTCTTGTGTGTGGGACTTACGCAGATTGTCTATTTGCTTTCGGGCACATCACAGTATAAATATTTTCCCAAAAAGCACTATCGTTAGCCTGTGGAGTTTCTGTAGTGTAGTGGTCATCACATTCGCCTAACACGCGAAAGGTCCTCGGTTCAAAACCGAGCAGAAACAGCTGTCCTCTTTTGAAGAAATGTATAAACACCTTTGAGCCGACAGTTGGCTTCAGAAGGTTTAACGTTTATGCGCATATTGCCGAGCCTGCACAGAACGATTTCAGACTTCTTTAGGTAGTGGGTTTCCGTAGTGTAGTGGTTATCACGTTCGCCTCACACGCGAAAGGTCCCCAGTTCGAAACTGGGCGGGAACACTGCATCTCTTTTCACAATTGTTTAGGTGGGTTTCTGTTGAGGAGGAACTCAACGCTTCCAAGGCTTTGCGGCCAAGAGGCATGAGTACAGTCACTAAAGGTATAGTTGATGCAGAAATGAAAGAGCAGTCATTGTTTGACCTTAACCTATCCCACAACCGTGACATTCCAAGCCTGCGTGGCTTTCTTCTGAGGAACACGAAAAAAGAGATTTGTCTGAGTGGCCCTCTGTTGAGCAGCAGCTCTGCATCACGAAGGCCCTTCTCTACACAGGTGTAGAGATTTCCTGATAAAATGATGCAAGCCGTAGCAGTTTCTAACACATGGCTAACCTTCTTGAAATTCAACACAATGGTCAACGAATCTGCCAATAAACCTGTTCAGGTGGCTCCTCACTTACTCCCGAAGCACCCAGACGTGTTAAACCCTCGGAATTCGACTGACCACAAACAGCCTGTTTTTTTACAATAGGGTAGATTGTACGTGGCAAGTCCACATCTCAGCTTTCTGAAGAGATATCAAGCTAAAACTTGCTTTCCCATGCTAGTCTGGACACGTGCTACCCCTGTGGTGAGTTTCAAGAAGAATGGAGAAACTCTACAATTTGACCAACAAAAATCACCAAGAGACATTTTCGAGTTTCTCCTGTGCTCTTGAAACTTTGGGTTTGTTAGTTTGAGACTAGCACAGGAAGGCAGGTTTCAGCTTGATATCACGCTGCAAGTGTTTAATTCCGAGGTAAGTTAAGGGTAGCGTTTCAGGAAACTCAGCATATACTGCCAGGCCGAATGAACTCTGTCCTCTTGTGTGTGGGACTTACGCAGATTGTCTATTTGCTTTCGGGCACATCACAGTATAAATATTTTCCCAAAAAGCACTATCGTTAGCCTGTGGAGTTTCTGTAGTGTAGTGGTCATCACATTCGCCTAACACGCGAAAGGTCCTCGGTTCAAAACCGAGCAGAAACAGCTGTCCTCTTTTGAAGAAATGTATAAACACCTTTGAGCCGACAGTTGGCTTCAGAAGGTTTAACGTTTATGCGCATATTGCCGAGCCTGCACAGAACGATTTCAGACTTCTTTAGGTAGTGGGTTTCCGTAGTGTAGTGGTTATCACGTTCGCCTCACACGCGAAAGGTCCCCAGTTCGAAACTGGGCGGGAACACTGCATCTCTTTTCACAATTGTTTAGGTGGGTTTCTGTTGAGGAGGAACTCAACGCTTCCAAGGCTTTGCGGCCAAGAGGCATGAGTACAGTCACTAAAGGTATAGTTGATGCAGAAATGAAAGAGCAGTCATTGTTTGACCTTAACCTATCCCACAACCGTGACATTCCAAGCCTGCGTGGCTTTCTTCTGAGGAACACGAAAAAAGAGATTTGTCTGAGTGGCCCTCTGTTGAGCAGCAGCTCTGCATCACGAAGGCCCTTCTCTACACAGGTGTAGAGATTTCCTGATAAAATGATGCAAGCCGTAGCAGTTTCTAACACATGGCTAACCTTCTTGAAATTCAACACAATGGTCAACGAATCTGCCAATAAACCTGTTCAGGTGGCTCCTCACTTACTCCCGAAGCACCCAGACGTGTTAAACCCTCGGAATTCGACTGACCACAAACAGCCTGTTTTTTACAATAGGGTAGATTGTACGTGGCAAGTCCACATCTCAGCTTTCTGAAGAGATATCAAGCTAAAACTTGCTTTCCCATGCTAGTCTGGACACGTGCTACCCCTGTGGTGAGTTTCAAGAAGAATGGAGAAACTCTACAATTTGACCAACAAAAATCACCAAGAGACATTTTCGAGTTTCTCCTGTGCTCTTGAAACTTTGGGTTTGTTAGTTTGAGACTAGCACAGGAAGGCAGGTTTCAGCTTGATATCACGCTGCAAGTGTTTAATTCCGAGGTAAGTTAAGGGTAGCGTTTCAGGAAACTCAGCATATACTGCCAGGCCGAATGAACTCTGTCCTCTTGTGTGTGGGACTTACGCAGATTGTCTATTTGCTTTCGGGCACATCACAGTATAAATATTTTCCCAAAAAGCACTATCGTTAGCCTGTGGAGTTTCTGTAGTGTAGTGGTCATCACATTCGCCTAACACGCGAAAGGTCCTCGGTTCAAAACCGAGCAGAAACAGCTGTCCTCTTTTGAAGAAATGTATAAACACCTTTGAGCCGACAGTTGGCTTCAGAAGGTTTAACGTTTATGCGCATATTGCCGAGCCTGCACAGAACGATTTCAGACTTCTTTAGGTAGTGGGTTTCCGTAGTGTAGTGGTTATCACGTTCGCCTCACACGCGAAAGGTCCCCAGTTCGAAACTGGGCGGGAACACTGCATCTCTTTTCACAATTGTTTAGGTGGGTTTCTGTTGAGGAGGAACTCAACGCTTCCAAGGCTTTGCGGCCAAGAGGCATGAGTACAGTCACTAAAGGTATAGTTGATGCAGAAATGAAAGAGCAGTCATTGTTTGACCTTAACCTATCCCACAACCGTGACATTCCAAGCCTGCGTGGCTTTCTTCTGAGGAACACGAAAAAAGAGATTTGTCTGAGTGGCCCTCTGTTGAGCAGCAGCTCTGCATCACGAAGGCCCTTCTCTACACAGGTGTAGAGATTTCCTGATAAAATGATGCAAGCCGTAGCAGTTTCTAACACATGGCTAACCTTCTTGAAATTCAACACAATGGTCAACGAATCTGCCAATAAACCTGTTCAGGTGGCTCCTCACTTACTCCCGAAGCACCCAGACGTGTTAAACCCTCGGAATTCGACTGACCACAAACAGCCTGTTTTTTTACAATAGGGTAGATTGTACGTGGCAAGTCCACATCTCAGCTTTCTGAAGAGATATCAAGCTAAAACTTGCTTTCCCATGCTAGTCTGGACACGTGCTACCCCTGTGGTGAGTTTCAAGTAAGAATGGAGAAACTCAACAATTTGACCAACAAAAATCACCAAGAGACATTTTCGAGTTTCTCCTGTGCTCTTGAAACTTTGGGTTTGTTAGTTTGAGACTAGCACAGGAAGGCAGGTTTCAGCTTGATATCACGCTGCAAGTGTTTAATTCCGAGGTAAGTTAAGGGTAGCGTTTCAGGAAACTCAGCATATACTGCCAGGCCGAATGAACTCTGTCCTCTTGTGTGTGGGACTTACGCAGATTGTCCCGCAGATAACTGGAGAATTGCTTGGTTTGCTGCTAAAAATAGAAGGTATTTGCAGACTGAAGAGCGCAACGGAATCTGTAATTTGATTCGCGCTCCACGATGCTTGCGATGAAAAGATCTGACACCTCTTTGGCTGCAGGCTTCAATAGTGTAGAGGTTATCACGGTCAAAATCGTTCAGGTGGGTTTCTGTTGAGGAGGAACTCAACGCTTCCAAGGCTTTGCGGCCAAGAGGCATGAATACAGTCACTAAAGGTAAAGTTGATGCAGAAATGAAAGAGCAGATATTGTTTGACCTAAACCTAACCCACAACTGTGACATTCCAAGCCTGCGTGGCTTTCTTCTGAGAAACACCAAAGAAGAGATTTTAGGGAACTCTGCGTAGACTGCCACGCCGAATGAAATCTGTCCTCTTGTGTAAGGGTCTTTTTCCGCCTAGGCCATCAAGTAAGGGCAGGGCCTCAAGGGGCGCCTAAAAGGGGGTACGTGGCAGGCCGTCCTTAGACCCCTGCGCGCCGGCCCTCTCTGTCCCAATAATCACCTGTGTCACCACAAACAGCCCATCTGTCCTCTCACCGCCTATGTGACCACTAACTGCCCTTCTGTCCACTGGTAATACAAAGACTGTGACCACAAGCAGTCTGTGTGTCCCCTTGACGAACTTTAAAACACATCCATCTGGAGTGTTATTTCCTGATAAAATGATGCAAGCCGTAGCAGTTTCTAACACATGGCTAACCTTCTTGAAATTCAACACAATGGTCAACGAATCTGCCAATAAACCTGTTCAGGTGGCTCCTCACTTACTCCCGAAGCACCCAGACGTGTTAAACCCTCGGAATTCGACTGACCACAAACAGCCTGTTTTTTTACAATAGGGTAGATTGTACGTGGCAAGTCCACATCTCAGCTTTCTGAAGAGATATCAAGCTAAAACTTGCTTTCCCATGCTAGTCTGGACACGTGCTACCCCTGTGGTGAGTTTCAAGAAGAATGGAGAAACTCTACAATTTGACCAACAAAAATCACCAAGAGACATTTTCGAGTTTCTCCTGTGCTCTTGAAACTTTGGGTTTGTTAGTTTGAGACTAGCACAGGAAGGCAGGTTTCAGCTTGATATCACGCTGCAAGTGTTTAATTCCGAGGTAAGTTAAGGGTAGCGTTTCAGGAAACTCAGCATATACTGCCAGGCCGAATGAACTCTGTCCTCTTGTGTGTGGGACTTACGCAGATTGTCTATTTGCTTTCGGGCACATCACAGTATAAATATTTTCCCAAAAAGCACTATCGTTAGCCTGTGGAGTTTCTGTAGTGTAGTGGTCATCACATTCGCCTAACACGCGAAAGGTCCTCGGTTCAAAACCGAGCAGAAACAGCTGTCCTCTTTTGAAGAAATGTATAAACACCTTTGAGCCGACAGTTGGCTTCAGAAGGTTTAACGTTTATGCGCATATTGCCGAGCCTGCACAGAACGATTTCAGACTTCTTTAGGTAGTGGGTTTCCGTAGTGTAGTGGTTATCACGTTCGCCTCACACGCGAAAGGTCCCCAGTTCGAAACTGGGCGGGAACACTGCATCTCTTTTCACAATTGTTTAGGTGGGTTTCTGTTGAGGAGGAACTCAACGCTTCCAAGGCTTTGCGGCCAAGAGGCATGAGTACAGTCACTAAAGGTATAGTTGATGCAGAAATGAAAGAGCAGTCATTGTTTGACCTTAACCTATCCCACAACCGTGACATTCCAAGCCTGCGTGGCTTTCTTCTGAGGAACACGAAAAAAGAGATTTGTCTGAGTGGCCCTCTGTTGAGCAGCATCTCTTCATCACGAAGGCCCTTCTCTACACAGGTGTAGAGATTTCCTGATAAAATGATGCAAGCCGTAGCAGTTTCTAACACATGGCTAACCTTCTTGAAATTCAACACAATGGTCAACGAATCTGCCAATAAACCTGTTCAGGTGGCTCCTCACTTACTCCCGAAGCACCCAGACGTGTTAAACCCTCGGAATTCGACTGACCACAAACAGCCTGTTTTTTTTACAATAGGGTAGATTGTACGTGGCAAGTCCACATCTCAGCTTTCTGAAGAGATATCAAGCTAAAACTTGCTTTCCCATGCTAGTCTGGACACGTGCTACCCCTGTGGTGAGTTTCAAGAAGAATGGAGAAACTCTACAATTTGACCAACAAAAATCACCAAGAGACATTTTCGAGTTTCTCCTGTGCTCTTGAAACTTTGGGTTTGTTAGTTTGAGACTAGCACAGGAAGGCAGGTTTCAGCTTGATATCACGCTGCAAGTGTTTAATTCCGAGGTAAGTTAAGGGTAGCGTTTCAGGAAACTCAGCATATACTGCCAGGCCGAATGAACTCTGTCCTCTTGTGTGTGGGACTTACGCAGATTGTCCCGCAGATAACTGGAGAATTGCTTGGTTTGCTGCTAAAAATAGAAGGTATTTGCAGACTGAAGAGCGCAACGGAATCTGTAATTTGATTCGCGCTCCACCATGCTTGCGATGAAAAGATCTGACACCTCTTTGGCTGCAGGCTTCAATAGTGTAGAGGTTATCACGGTCAAAATCGTTCAGGTGGGTTTCTGTTGAGGAGGAACTCAACGCTTCCAAGGCTTTGCGGCCAAGAGGCATGAATACAGTCACTAAAGGTAAAGTTGATGCAGAAATGAAAGAGCAGATATTGTTTGACCTAAACCTAACCCACAACTGTGACATTCCAAGCCTGCGTGGCTTTCTTCTGAGAAACACCAAAGAAGAGATTTTAGGGAACTCTGCGTAGACTGCCACGCCGAATGAAATCTGTCCTCTTGTGTAAGGGTCTTTTTCCGCCTAGGCCATCAAGTAAGGGCAGGGCCTCAAGGGGCGCCTAAAAGGGGGTACGTGGCAGGCCGTCCTTAGACCCCTGCGCGCCGGCCCTCTCTGTCCCAATAATCACCTGTGTCACCACAAACAGCCCATCTGTCCATCTCACCGCCTATGTGACCACTAACTGCCCTTCTGTCCACTGGTAATACAAAGACTGTGACCACAAGCAGTCTGTGTGTCCCCTTGACGAACTTTAAAACACATCCATCTGGAGTGTTATTTCCTGATAAAATGATGCAAGCCGTAGCAGTTTCTAACACATGGCTAACCTTCTTGAAATTCAACACAATGGTCAACGAATCTGCCAATAAACCTGTTCAGGTGGCTCCTCACTTACTCCCGAAGCACCCAGACGTGTTAAACCCTCGGAATTCGACTGACCACAAACAGCCTGTTTTTTTACAATAGGGTAGATTGTACGTGGCAAGTCCACATCTCAGCTTTCTGAAGAGATATCAAGCTAAAACTTGCTTTCCCATGCTAGTCTGGACACGTGCTACCCCTGTGGTGAGTTTCAAGAAGAATGGAGAAACTCTACAATTTGACCAACAAAAATCACCAAGAGACATTTTCGAGTTTCTCCTGTGCTCTTGAAACTTTGGGTTTGTTAGTTTGAGACTAGCACAGGAAGGCAGGTTTCAGCTTGATATCACGCTGCAAGTGTTTAATTCCGAGGTAAGTTAAGGGTAGCGTTTCAGGAAACTCAGCATATACTGCCAGGCCGAATGAACTCTGTCCTCTTGTGTGTGGGACTTACGCAGATTGTCTATTTGCTTTCGGGCACATCACAGTATAAATATTTTCCCAAAAAGCACTATCGTTAGCCTGTGGAGTTTCTGTAGTGTAGTGGTCATCACATTCGCCTAACACGCGAAAGGTCCTCGGTTCAAAACCGAGCAGAAACAGCTGTCCTCTTTTGAAGAAATGTATAAACACCTTTGAGCCGACAGTTGGCTTCAGAAGGTTTAACGTTTATGCGCATATTGCCGAGCCTGCACAGAACGATTTCAGACTTCTTTAGGTAGTGGGTTTCCGTAGTGTAGTGGTTATCACGTTCGCCTCACACGCGAAAGGTCCCCAGTTCGAAACTGGGCGGGAACACTGCATCTCTTTTCACAATTGTTTAGGTGGGTTTCTGTTGAGGAGGAACTCAACGCTTCCAAGGCTTTGCGGCCAAGAGGCATGAGTACAGTCACTAAAGGTATAGTTGATGCAGAAATGAAAGAGCAGTCATTGTTTGACCTTAACCTATCCCACAACCGTGACATTCCAAGCCTGCGTGGCTTTCTTCTGAGGAACACGAAAAAAGAGATTTGTCTGAGTGGCCCTCTGTTGAGCAGCAGCTCTTCATCACGAAGGCCCTTCTCTACACAGGTGTAGAGATTTCCTGATAAAATGATGCAAGCCGTAGCAGTTTCTAACACATGGCTAACCTTCTTGAAATTCAACACAATGGTCAACGAATCTGCCAATAAACCTGTTCAGGTGGCTCCTCACTTACTCCCGAAGCACCCAGACGTGTTAAACCCTCGGAATTCGACTGACCACAAACAGCCTGTTTTTTTTACAATAGGGTAGATTGTACGTGGCAAGTCCACATCTCAGCTTTCTGAAGAGATATCAAGCTAAAACTTGCTTTCCCATGCTAGTCTGGACACGTGCTACCCCTGTGGTGAGTTTCAAGAAGAATGGAGAAACTCTACAATTTGACCAACAAAAATCACCAAGAGACATTTTCGAGTTTCTCCTGTGCTCTTGAAACTTTGGGTTTGTTAGTTTGAGACTAGCACAGGAAGGCAGGTTTCAGCTTGATATCACGCTGCAAGTGTTTAATTCCGAGGTAAGTTAAGGGTAGCGTTTCAGGAAACTCAGCATATACTGCCAGGCCGAATGAACTCTGTCCTCTTGTGTGTGGGACTTACGCAGATTGTCCCGCAGATAACTGGAGAATTGCTTGGTTTGCTGCTAAAAATAGAAGGTATTTGCAGACTGAAGAGCGCAACGGAATCTGTAATTTGATTCGCGCTCCACCATGCTTGCGATGAAAAGATCTGACACCTCTTTGGCTGCAGGCTTCAATAGTGTAGAGGTTATCACGGTCAAAATCGTTCAGGTGGGTTTCTGTTGAGGAGGAACTCAACGCTTCCAAGGCTTTGCGGCCAAGAGGCATGAATACAGTCACTAAAGGTAAAGTTGATGCAGAAATGAAAGAGCAGATATTGTTTGACCTAAACCTAACCCACAACTGTGACATTCCAAGCCTGCGTGGCTTTCTTCTGAGAAACACCAAAGAAGAGATTTTAGGGAACTCTGCGTAGACTGCCACGCCGAATGAAATCTGTCCTCTTGTGTAAGGGTCTTTTTCCGCCTAGGCCATCAAGTAAGGGCAGGGCCTCAAGGGGCGCCTAAAAGGGGGTACGTGGCAGGCCGTCCTTAGACCCCTGCGCGCCGGCCCTCTCTGTCCCAATAATCACCTGTGTCACCACAAACAGCCCATCTGTCCCTCTCACCGCCTATGTGACCACTAACTGCCCTTCTGTCCACTGGTAATACAAAGACTGTGACCACAAGCAGTCTGTGTGTCCCCTTGACGAACTTTAAAACACATCCATCTGGAGTGTTATTTCCTGATAAAATGATGCAAGCCGTAGCAGTTTCTAACACATGGCTAACCTTCTTGAAATTCAACACAATGGTCAACGAATCTGCCAATAAACCTGTTCAGGTGGCTCCTCACTTACTCCCGAAGCACCCAGACGTGTTAAACCCTCGGAATTCGACTGACCACAAACAGCCTGTTTTTTTACAATAGGGTAGATTGTACGTGGCAAGTCCACATCTCAGCTTTCTGAAGAGATATCAAGCTAAAACTTGCTTTCCCATGCTAGTCTGGACACGTGCTACCCCTGTGGTGAGTTTCAAGAAGAATGGAGAAACTCTACAATTTGACCAACAAAAATCACCAAGAGACATTTTCGAGTTTCTCCTGTGCTCTTGAAACTTTGGGTTTGTTAGTTTGAGACTAGCACAGGAAGGCAGGTTTCAGCTTGATATCACGCTGCAAGTGTTTAATTCCGAGGTAAGTTAAGGGTAGCGTTTCAGGAAACTCAGCATATACTGCCAGGCCGAATGAACTCTGTCCTCTTGTGTGTGGGACTTACGCAGATTGTCTATTTGCTTTCGGGCACATCACAGTATAAATATTTTCCCAAAAAGCACTATCGTTAGCCTGTGGAGTTTCTGTAGTGTAGTGGTCATCACATTCGCCTAACACGCGAAAGGTCCTCGGTTCAAAACCGAGCAGAAACAGCTGTCCTCTTTTGAAGAAATGTATAAACACCTTTGAGCCGACAGTTGGCTTCAGAAGGTTTAACGTTTATGCGCATATTGCCGAGCCTGCACAGAACGATTTCAGACTTCTTTAGGTAGTGGGTTTCCGTAGTGTAGTGGTTATCACGTTCGCCTCACACGCGAAAGGTCCCCAGTTCGAAACTGGGCGGGAACACTGCATCTCTTTTCACAATTGTTTAGGTGGGTTTCTGTTGAGGAGGAACTCAACGCTTCCAAGGCTTTGCGGCCAAGAGGCATGAGTACAGTCACTAAAGGTATAGTTGATGCAGAAATGAAAGAGCAGTCATTGTTTGACCTTAACCTATCCCACAACCGTGACATTCCAAGCCTGCGTGGCTTTCTTCTGAGGAACACGAAAAAAGAGATTTGTCTGAGTGGCCCTCTGTTGAGCAGCAGCTCTCATCACGAAGGCCCTTCTCTACACAGGTGTAGAGATTTTCCTGATAAAATGATGCAAGCCGTAGCAGTTTCTAACACAATGGCTAACCTTCTTGAATTCAACACAATGGTCAACGAATCTGCCAATAAACCTGTTCAGGTGGCTCCTCACTTACTCCCGAAGCACCCAGACGTGTTAAACCCTCGGAATTCGACTGACCACAAACAGCCTGTTTTTTTACAATAGGGTAGATTGTACGTGGCAAGTCCACATCTCAGCTTTCTGAAGAGATATCAAGCTAAAACTTGCTTTCCCATGCTAGTCTGGACACGTGCTACCCCTGTGGTGAGTTTCAAGAAGAATGGAGAAACTCTACAATTTGACGCAACAAAAATCACCAAGAGACATTTTCGAGTTTCTCCTGTGCTCTTGAAACTTTGGGTTTGTTAGTTTGAGACTAGCACAGGAAGGCAGGTTTCAGCTTGATATCACGCTGCAAGTGTTTAATTCCGAGGTAAGTTAAGGGTAGCGTTTCAGGAAACTCAGCAATATACTGCCAGGGCCGAATGAACTCTGTCCTCTTGTGTGTGGACTTACGCAGATTGTCCCGCAGATAACTGGAGAATTGCTTGGTTTGCTGCTAAAAATAGAAGGTATTTGCAGACTGAAGAGCGCAACGGAATCTGTAATTTGATTCGCGCTCCACGATGCTTGCGATGAAAAGATTGACACCTCTTTGGCTGCAGGCTTCAATAGTGTAGAGGTTATCACGGTCAAAATCGTTCAGGTGGGTTTCTGTTGAGGAGAACTCAACGCTTCCAAGGCTTTGCGGCCAAGAGGCATGAAATACAGTCACTAAAGGTAAAGTTGATCGCAGAATGAAAGAGCAGATATTGTTTGACCTAAACCTAACCACAACTGTGACATTCCAAGCCTGCGTGGCTTTCTTCTGAGAAACACCAAAGAAGAGATTTTAGGGAACTCTGCGTAGACTGCCACGCCGAATGAAATCTGTCCTCTTGTGTAAGGGTCTTTTTCCCGCCTAGGCCATCAAGTAAGGCAGGGCCTTCAAGGGGCGCCTAAAAGGGGGTACGTGGCAAGGCCGTCCTTAAGACCCCTGCGCGCCGGCCCTCTCTGTCCCAATAATCACCTGTGTCACCACATAACAGCCCATCTGTCCATCTCACCGCCTATGTGACCACTAACTGCGCTTCTGTCCACTGGTAATACAAAGACTGTGACCACAAGCAGTCTGTGTGTCCCCTTGAACGAACTTTAAAACACATCCATCTGGAGTGTTATTTCCTGATAAAAATGATGCAAGCCGTAGCAGTTTCTAACACATGGCTAACCTTCTTGAAATTCAACACAATGGTCAACGAATCTGCCAATAAACCTGTTCAGGTGGCTCCTCACTTACTCCCGAAGCACCCAGACGTGTTAAACCCTCGGAATTCGACTGACCACAAACAGCCTGTTTTTTAACAATAGGGTAGATTGTACGTGGCAAGTCCACATCTCAGCTTTCTGAAGAGATATCAAGCTAAAACTTGCTTTCCCATGCTAGTCTGGACACGTGCTACCCCTGTGGTGAGTTTCAAGAAGAATGGAGAAACTCTACAATTTGACCAACAAAAACACCAGAGAGCATTTTCGAGTTTCTCCTGTGCTCTTGAAACTTTGGGTTTGTTAGTTTGAGACTAGCACAGGAAGGCAGGTTTTCAGCTTGATATCACGCTGCAAGTGTTTAATTCCGAGGTAAGTTAAGGGTACGTTTCAGGAAACTCAGCATATCT
>NW_020523938.1:0-13258 GCF_003368295.1 Carassius auratus | reverse complement strand
AGACGCTTTTATCCAAAGCGACTTACAGATGAAGACAGTGGAAGCAATCAAAAACAACAAAAAGAGCAATGATATATAAGTGCAAATCTCAGTTAGGTTAACACAGTACACCTAGCATGGGATTTTAAATAATATAGTAAATAAAAAGAAAACAGATAGAATAAAAAAAGAACAGAGCAAGCTAGTTAGAGGTCTTTACACATACACACACACACATACATATACAATTGCATAATAAATGAAAAGAAAAATAGAATACAAAAAGATTAGAAAGGTAGTTAGATTTTTTAATGAATAGAATTAGAATATTGAGTGTTAAAGTTCAAGGGTCAAATAAAGATGGAAGAGATGTGTTTTAAGCTGATTCTTGAATATGGCTAAGGACTCAGCTGCTCGGATTGAGTAGGGGAGGTCATTCCACCAGGAGGGAACATAGAATTTACAAGTCCGTAAAAGTGACTTTGTGCTTTTTTGGGATGGCACAATCAAGCGACGTTCACTTGCAGAACGCAAGCTTCTAGAGGCACATAAGTCTGAAGTAACAAATTTAGGTAAATGGGTGCAGAGCCAGTGGTAGTTTTGTAGGCAAACATCAATGCCTTGAATTTTATGCGAGCAGCTATTGGAAGCCAGTGCAAATTGATAAACAGAGGTGTGACGTGTATTCTTTTTGGCTCATTAAAAATTAATCTTGCTACCGCGTTCTGGATTAATTGTAAAGGTTTGATAGAATTGGCTGGAAGACCTGCCAAGAGAGCATTACAATAGTCCAGCCTGGACAGAACAAGAGCTTGAACAAGGAGTTGTGCAGCATGTTCCGAAAGAAAGGGCCTGATTTTCTTCATACTCTCAGGGGCACAGAAATAAGAATCCAATATATGGTGCAATAATGCTAAAAATTTATTTAATTTACATTTTAAATTATTTTTGTTAAAATATATCTGCCGACATTTGGACTGCAAACCAATGAACAAACAGCAGCTGACTGTGACCACAGCAGTCTAAACAGATAATTTTTGATTGCACATTGCTAGCTAGCAAAATGTCGCAGAGCTCCTTTCTTAATTTTTTTTTAGCAAAAAAACTTGGCTTGATGAACAGCCGGACACAAAGCTTAACGTTACACCTGATGAGGATGTTTCTCCCTCCCTGGGCCCAACATCAACAGACAGTGTTGCCAGATTGGAAATGTCCAAGTATCGTACCAGAAGTTCAAAATTATCGTATTTGGGAGAAAATTATTGCATTTAACAATTAACTACATTTTGACACGACCTGCAAATTACCACAAGTAGTATGGTTGGATGGAAGCAGTGCGACAAAAATACTATCCCATAATTTTGCACAGTAATCTGACAATAAATGTGGCACACCCAGATTTTCATATGCACACCCAGAGTCCCTTTTCTGGCTACACTACTGATATATACACATACATTTTTATACTTTTAAGCATAAATGCTTAGCTTGGACTATTTCCCGCTGCTTCTTCATGCTTTGCGTAATCATGTCGGGAAGTTCACACGTGGTTTGTTCTTCATCTGTTTACTTGGTTCAAAAAGGTAGGGTAGGGTGAAGAACTCCATTTAATTTTCTAATCCAACTTCAAAATCACCTACAATGTTTGTTTACCTTTTTTGTAATGGGCATTTGACTTTCTTATCTTCTCTCCCCCCCCCCCCCCCCCCCCCCCCCCCCCCCCCCCCCCCCCCCCCCCCCCCCCCCCCCCCCCCCCCCCCCCCCCCCCCCCCCCCCCCCCCCCCCCCCCCCCCCCCCCCCCCCCCCCCCCCCCCCCCCCCCCCCCCCCCCCCCCCCCCCCCCCCCCCCCCCCCCCCCCCCCCCCCCCCCCCCCCCCCCCCCCCCCCCCCCCCCCCCCCCCCCCCCCCCCCCCCCCCCCCCCCCCCCCCCCCCCCCCCCCCCCCCCCCCCCCCCCCCCCCCCCCCCCCCCCCCCCCCCCCCCCCCCCCCCCCCCCCCCCCCCCCCCCCCCCCCCCCCCCCCCCCCCCCCCCCCCCCCCCCCCCCCCCCCCCCCCCCCCCCCCCCCCCCCCCCCCCCCCCCCCCCCCCCCCCCCCCCCCCCCCCCCCCCCCCCCCCCCCCCCCCCCCCCCCCCCCCCCCCCCCCCCCCCCCCCCCCCCCCCCCCCCCCCCCCCCCCCCCCCCCCCCCCCCCCCCCCCCCCCCCCCCCCCCCCCCCCCCCCCCCCCCCCCCCCCCCCCCCCCCCCCCCCCCCCCCCCCCCCCCCCCCCCCCCCCCCCCCCCCCCCCCCCCCCCCCCCCCCCCCCCCCCCCCCCCCCCCCCCCCCCCCCCCCCCCCCCCCCCCCCCCCCCCCCCCCCCCCCCCCCCCCCCCCCCCCCCCCCCCCCCCCCCCCCCCCCCCCCCCCCCCCCCCCCCCCCCCCCCCCCCCCCCCCCCCCCCCCCCCCCCCCCCCCCCCCCCCCCCCCCCCCCCCCCCCCCCCCCCCCCCCCCCCCCCCCCCCCCCCCCCCCCCCCCCCCCCCCCCCCCCCCCCCCCCCCCCCCCCCCCCCCCCCCCCCCCCCCCCCCCCCCCCCCCCCCCCCCCCCCCCCCCCCCCCCCCCCCCCCCCCCCCCCCCCCCCCCCCCCCCCCCCCCCCCCCCCCCCCCCCCCCCCCCCCCCCCCCCCCCCCCCCCCCCCCCCCCCCCCCCCCCCCCCCCCCCCCCCCCCCCCCCCCCCCCCCCCCCCCCCCCCCCCCCCCCCCCCCCCCCCCCCCCCCCCCCCCCCCCCCCCCCCCCCCCCCCCCCCCCCCCCCCCCCCCCCCCCCCCCCCCCCCCCCCCCCCCCCCCCCCCCCCCCCCCCCCCCCCCCCCCCCCCCCCCCCCCCCCCCCCCCCCCCCCCCCCCCCCCCCCCCCCCCCCCCCCCCCCCCCCCCCCCCCCCCCCCCCCCCCCCCCCCCCCCCCCCCCCCCCCCCCCCCCCCCCCCCCCCCCCCCCCCCCCCCCCCCCCCCCCCCCCCCCCCCCCCCCCCCCCCCCCCCCCCCCCCCCCCCCCCCCCCCCCCCCCCCCCCCCCCCCCCCCCCCCCCCCCCCCCCCCCCCCCCCCCCCCCCCCCCCCCCCCCCCCCCCCCCCCCCCCCCCCCCCCCCCCCCCCCCCCCCCCCCCCCCCCCCCCCCCCCCCCCCCCCCCCCCCCCCCCCCCCCCCCCCCCCCCCCCCCCCCCCCCCCCCCCCCCCCCCCCCCCCCCCCCCCCCCCCCCCCCCCCCCCCCCCCCCCCCCCCCCCCCCCCCCCCCCCCCCCCCCCCCCCCCCCCCCCCCCCCCCCCCCCCCCCCCCCCCCCCCCCCCCCCCCCCCCCCCCCCCCCCCCCCCCCCCCCCCCCCCCCCCCCCCCCCCCCCCCCCCCCCCCCCCCCCCCCCCCCCCCCCCCCCCCCCCCCCCCCCCCCCCCCCCCCCCCCCCCCCCCCCCCCCCCCCCCCCCCCCCCCCCCCCCCCCCCCCCCCCCCCCCCCCCCCCCCCCCCCCCCCCCCCCCCCCCCCCCCCCCCCCCCCCCCCCCCCCCCCCCCCCCCCCCCCCCCCCCCCCCCCCCCCCCCCCCCCCCCCCCCCCCCCCCCCCCCCCCCCCCCCCCCCCCCCCCCCCCCCCCCCCCCCCCCCCCCCCCCCCCCCCCCCCCCCCCCCCCCCCCCCCCCCCCCCCCCCCCCCCCCCCCCCCCCCCCCCCCCCCCCCCCCCCCCCCCCCCCCCCCCCCCCCCCCCCCCCCCCCCCCCCCCCCCCCCCCCCCCCCCCCCCCCCCCCCCCCCCCCCCCCCCCCCCCCCCCCCCCCCCCCCCCCCCCCCCCCCCCCCCCCCCCCCCCCCCCCCCCCCCCCCCCCCCCCCCCCCCCCCCCCCCCCCCCCCCCCCCCCCCCCCCCCCCCCCCCCCCCCCCCCCCCCCCCCCCCCCCCCCCCCCCCCCCCCCCCCCCCCCCCCCCCCCCCCCCCCCCCCCCCCCCCCCCCCCCCCCCCCCCCCCCCCCCCCCCCCCCCCCCCCCCCCCCCCCCCCCCCCCCCCCCCCCCCCCCCCCCCCCCCCCCCCCCCCCCCCCCCCCCCCCCCCCCCCCCCCCCCCCCCCCCCCCCCCCCCCCCCCCCCCCCCCCCCCCCCCCCCCCCCCCCCCCCCCCCCCCCCCCCCCCCCCCCCCCCCCCCCCCCCCCCCCCCCCCCCCCCCCCCCCCCCCCCCCCCCCCCCCCCCCCCCCCCCCCCCCCCCCCCCCCCCCCCCCCCCCCCCCCCCCCCCCCCCCCCCCCCCCCCCCCCCCCCCCCCCCCCCCCCCCCCCCCCCCCCCCCCCCCCCCCCCCCCCCCCCCCCCCCCCCCCCCCCCCCCCCCCCCCCCCCCCCCCCCCCCCCCCCCCCCCCCCCCCCCCCCCCCCCCCCCCCCCCCCCCCCCCCCCCCCCCCCCCCCCCCCCCCCCCCCCCCCCCCCCCCCCCCCCCCCCCCCCCCCCCCCCCCCCCCCCCCCCCCCCCCCCCCCCCCCCCCCCCCCCCCCCCCCCCCCCCCCCCCCCCCCCCCCCCCCCCCCCCCCCCCCCCCCCCCCCCCCCCCCCCCCCCCCCCCCCCCCCCCCCCCCCCCCCCCCCCCCCCCCCCCCCCCCCCCCCCCCCCCCCCCCCCCCCCCCCCCCCCCCCCCCCCCCCCCCCCCCCCCCCCCCCCCCCCCCCCCCCCCCCCCCCCCCCCCCCCCCCCCCCCCCCCCCCCCCCCCCCCCCCCCCCCCCCCCCCCCCCCCCCCCCCCCCCCCCCCCCCCCCCCCCCCCCCCCCCCCCCCCCCCCCCCCCCCCCCCCCCCCCCCTCCCCCCCCCCCTCCCCCCCCCCCCCCCCCCCCCCCCCCCCCCCCCCCCCCCCCCCCCCCCCCCCCCCCCCCCCCCCCCCCCCCCCCCCCCCCCCCCCCCCCCCCCCCCCCCCCCCCCCCCCCCCCCCCCCCCCCCCCCCCCCCCCCCCCACCCCCCCCCCCCCCCCCGCCCCCCCCCCCCCCCCCCCCCCCCCCCCCCCTCCCCCCCCCCCCCCTCCCCCCCCCCCCCCCCCCCCCCCCCCCCCCCCCCCCCCCCCCCCCCCCCCCCCCCCCCCCCCCCCCCCCCCCCCCCCCCCCCCCCCCCCCCCCCCCCCCCCCCCCCCCCCCCCCCCCCCCCCCCCCCCCCCCCCCCCCCCCCCCCCCCCCCTCCCCCCCCCCCCCCCCCCCCCCCCCCTCCCCCCCCCCCCCCCCCCCCCCCCCCCCCCCTCCCCCCCCCCCCCCCCCCCCCCCCCCCCCCCCCCCCCCTCCCCCCCCCCCCCCCCCCCCCCCCCCCCCCCCCCCCCCCCCCCCCCCCCCCCCCCCCCCCCCCCCCCCCCCCCTCCCCCCCCCCCCCCCCCCCCCCCCCCCCCCCCCCCCCCCCCCCCCCCCCCCCCCCCCCCCCCCCCCCCCCCCCCCCCCCCCCCCCCCCCCCCCCCCCCCCCCCCCCCCCCCCCCCCCCCCCCCCCCCCCCCCCCCCCCCCCCCCCCCCCCCCCCCCCCCCCCCCCCCCCCCCCCCCCCCCCCCCCCCCCCCCCCCCCCCCCCCCCCCCCCCCCCCCCCCCCCCCCCCCCCCCCCCCCCCCCCCCCCCCCCCCCCCCCCCCCCCCCCCCCCCCCCCCCCCCCCCCCCCCCCCCCCCCCCCCCCCCCCCCCCCCCCCCCCCCCCCCCCCCCCCCCCCCCCCCCCCCCCCCCCCCCCCCCCCCCCCCCCCCCCCCCCCCCCCCCCCCCCCCCCCCCCCCCCCCCCCCCCCCCCCCCCCCCCCCCCCCCCCCCCCCCCCCCCCCCCCCCCCCCCCCCCCCCCCCCCCCCCCCCCCCCCCCCCCCCCCCCCCCCCCCCCCCCCCCCCCCCCCCCCCCCCCCCCCCCCCCCCCCCCCCCCCCCCCCCCCCCCCCCCCCCCCCCCCCCCCCCCCCCCCCCCCCCCCCCCCCCCCCCCCCCCCCCCCCCCCCCCCCCCCCCCCCCCCCCCCCCCCCCCCCCCCCCCCCCCCCCCCCCCCCCCCCCCCCCCCCCCCCCCCCCCCCCCCCCCCCCCCCCCCCCCCCCCCCCCCCCCCCCCCCCCCCCCCCCCCCCCCCCCCCCCCCCCCCCCCCCCCCCCCCCCCCCCCCCCCCCCCCCCCCCCCCCCCCCCCCCCCCCCCCCCCCCCCCCCCCCCCCCCCCCCCCCCCCCCCCCCCCCCCCCCCCCCCCCCCCCCCCCCCCCCCCCCCCCCCCCCCCCCCCCCCCCCCCCCCCCCCCCCCCCCCCCCCCCCCCCCCCCCCCCCCCCCCCCCCCCCCCCCCCCCCCCCCCCCCCCCCCCCCCCCCCCCCCCCCCCCCCCCCCCCCCCCCCCCCCCCCCCCCCCCCCCCCCCCCCCCCCCCCCCCCCCCCCCCCCCCCCCCCCCCCCCCCCCCCCCCCCCCCCCCCCCCCCCCCCCCCCCCCCCCCCCCCCCCCCCCCCCCCCCCCCCCCCCCCCCCCCCCCCCCCCCCCCCCCCCCCCCCCCCCCCCCCCCCCCCCCCCCCCCCCCCCCCCCCCCCCCCCCCCCCCCCCCCCCCCCCCCCCCCCCCCCCCCCCCCCCCCCCCCCCCCCCCCCCCCCCCCCCCCCCCCCCCCCCCCCCCCCCCCCCCCCCCCCCCCCCCCCCCCCCCCCCCCCCCCCCCCCCCCCCCCCCCCCCCCCCCCCCCCCCCCCCCCCCCCCCCCCCCCCCCCCCCCCCCCCCCCCCCCCCCCCCCCCCCCCCCCGCCCCCCCCCCCCCCCCCCCCCCCCCCCCCCCCCCCCCCCCCCCCCCCCCCCCCCCCCCCCCCCCCCCCCCCCCCCCCCCCCCCCCCCCCCCCCCCCCCCCCCCCCCCCCCCCCCCCCCCCCCCCCCCCCCCCCCCCCCCCCCCCCCCCCCCCCCCCCCCCCCCCCCCCCCCCCCCCCCCCCCCCCCCCCCCCCCCCCCCCCCCCCCCCCCCCCCCCCCCCCCCCCCCCCCCCCCCCCCCCCCCCCCCCCCCCCCCCCCCCCCCCCCCCCCCCCCCCCCCCCCCCCCCCCCCCCCCCCCCCCCCCCCCCCCCCCCCCCCCCCCCCCCCCCCCCCCCCCCCCCCCCCCCCCCCCCCCCCCCCCCCCCCCCCCCCCCCCCCCCCCCCCCCCCCGGGGCCCCGGTCAAAAGTCCTTTCGCCTATATCTCCGCGACGGAGGGGTCCCCGGAGCTGAAACTCGGGGGACTCCTAGTGGGCCTCGGGGCCTACCGAGCGCGACCTGTCCCACCGTGTCCCCGAGCGGCACGGTGCCAGAGTTATGAGGGTACAGATCCTAACATTTGGGTGGCGCTTTCTCCGGCCCCCTGGGCGTGCACCGGTCTCTGGGGTGGCGGCGTCTGATAGGGGGCCACGGGGCCTATCATCGACCCGAGTCTGAAGTCCCTGGGTCTCTGCCTCGGCGAGATACGGCCGTTCAAAGTTCCACCTTCGGTGGCCGCTATCTCCGGCCCCCTGGGGTGCACCGGCTCTGGGCTGGCGGCGTCTGATAGGGGGCCACGGGGTCTATCATCGACCCGAGTCTGGAGTCCCTGGGTCTCGGCCTCGGCGAGATACGGCCGTTCAAAGTTCCACCTTCGGTGGGCGCTATCTCCGGCCCCCTTGGCTGCACCGGCTCTGGGGTGGCGGCGTCTGATAGGGGGCCACGGGGTCTATCACCGACCCGAGTTTGAAGTCCCTGGGGCTAGGCCTCGGCGAGATACGGCCGTTCAAAGTTCCACCTTCGGTGGGCGCTATCTCCGGCCCCCTGGGGTGCACCGGCCCTGGGGTGGCGGCGTCTGATAGGGGGCCACGGGGCCTATCACCCACCCGAGTTTGGAGTCCCTGGGTCTCTGCCTCGGCGAGATACGGCCGTTCAAAGTTTCTCCATCGGTGGGCGCTAACTCCGGCCCCCTGGGGTGCACCGGCCCTGGGGTGGCGGCGTCTGATAGGGGGCCACGGGGCCTATCACCCACCCGAGTTTGAAGTCCCTGGGTCTCTGCCTCGGCGAGATACGGCCGTTCAAAGTTTCTCCATCGGTGGGCGCTAACTCCGGCCCCCTGGGGTGCACCGGCCCTGGGGTGGCGGCGTCTGATAGGGGGCCACGGGGTCTATCATCGACCCGAGTCTGGAGTCCCTGGGTCTCTGCCTCGGCGAGATACGGCCGTTCAAATTTTCTCCATCGGTGGGCGCTAACTCCGGCCCCCTGGGGTGCACCGGCCCTGGGGTGGCGGCGTCTGATAGGGGGCCACGGGGTCTATCATCGACCCGAGTTTGGAGTCCCTGGGGCTCTGCCTCGGTGAGATACGGCCGTTCAAAGTTCCACCTTCGGTGGGCGCTATCTCCGGCCCCCTGGGGTGCACCGGCCCTGGGGTGGCGGCGTCTGATAGGGGGCCACGGGGTCTATCATCGACCCGAGTCTGGAGTCCCTGGGTCTCTGCCTCGGCGAGATACGGCCGTTCAAAGTTTCTCCATCGGTGGGCGCTAACTCCGGACCCCTGGGGTGCACCGGCCCTGGGCTGGCGGCGTCTGATAGGGGGCCACGGGGCCTATCACCCACCCGAGTTTGAAGTCCCTGGGTCTCTGCCTCGGCGAGATACGGCCGTTCAAAGTTTCTCCATCGGTGGGCGCTAACTCCGGCCCCCTTGGCTGCACCGGCTCTGGGGTGGCGGCGTCTGATAGGGGGCCACGGGGTCTATCACCGACCCGAGTTTGAAGTCCCTGGGGCTAGGCCACGGCGAGATACGGCCGTTCAAAGTTCCACCTTCGGTGGGCGCTATCTCCGGCCCCCTGGGGTGCACCGGCCCTGGGGTGGCGGCGTCTGATAGGGGGCCACGGGGTCTATCATCGACCCGAGTTTGAAGTCCCTGGGTCTCTGCCTCGGCGAGATACGGCCGTTCAAAGTTTCTCCATCGGTGGGCGCTAACTCCGGCCCCCTGGGGTGCACCGGCCCTGGGGTGGCGGCGTCTGATAGGGGGCCACGGGGCCTATCACCCACCCGAGTTTGAAGTCCCTGGGTCTCTGCCTCGGCGAGATACGGCCGTTCAAAGTTTCTCCATCGGTGGGCGCTAACTCCGGCCCCCTGGGGTGCACCGGCCCTGGGGTGGCGGCGTCTGATAGGGGGCCACGGGGTCTATCATCGACCCGAGTCTGGAGTCCCTGGGTCTCTGCCTCGGCGAGATACGGCCGTTCAAATTTTCTCCATCGGTGGGCGCTAACTCCGGCCCCCTGGGGTGCACCGGCCCTGGGGTGGCGGCGTCTGATAGGGGGCCACGGGGTCTATCATCGACCCGAGTTTGGAGTCCCTGGGGCTCTGCCTCGGTGAGATACGGCCGTTCAAAGTTCCACCTTCGGTGGGCGCTATCTCCGGCCCCCTGGGGTGCACCGGCCCTGGGGTGGCGGCGTCTGATAGGGGGCCACGGGGTCTATCATCGACCCGAGTCTGGAGTCCCTGGGTCTCTGCCTCGGCGAGATACGGCCGTTCAAATTTTCTCCATCGGTGGGCGCTAACTCCGGCCCCCTGGGGTGCACCGGCCCTGGGGTGGCGGCGTCTGATAGGGGGCCACGGGGTCTATCATCGACCCGAGTTTGGAGTCCCTGGGGCTCTGCCTCGGTGAGATACGGCCGTTCAAAGTTCCACCTTCGGTGGGCGCTATCTCCGGCCCCCTGGGGTGCACCGGCCCTGGGGTGGCGGCGTCTGATAGGGGGCCACGGGGTCTATCATCGACCCGAGTCTGGAGTCCCTGGGTCTCTGCCTCGGCGAGATACGGCCGTTCAAATTTTCTCCATCGGTGGGCGCTAACTCCGGCCCCCTGGGGTGCACCGGCCCTGGGGTGGCGGCGTCTGATAGGGGGCCACGGGGTCTATCATCGACCCGAGTTTGGAGTCCCTGGGGCTCTGCCTCGGTGAGATACGGCCGTTCAAAGTTCCACCTTCGGTGGGCGCTATCTCCGGCCCCCTGGGGTGCACCGGCCCTGGGGTGGCGGCGTCTGATAGGGGGCCACGGGGTCTATCATCGACCCGAGTTTGAAGTCCCTGGGTCTCTGCCTCGGCGAGATACGGCCGTTCAAAGTTTCTCCATCGGTGGGCGCTATCTCCGGCCCCCTGGGGTGCACCGGCCCTGGGGTGGCGGCGTCTGATAGGGGGCCACGGGGTCTATCATCGACCCGAGTTTGAAGTCCCTGGGTCTCTGCCTCGGCGAGATACGGCCGTTCAAATTTTCTCCATCTGTGGGCGCTAACTCCGGCCCCCTGGGGTGCACATGCCCTGGGGTGGCGGCGTCTGATAGGGGGCCACGGGGCCTATCACCCACCCGAGTTTGAAGTCCCTGGGTCTCGGCCTCGGCGAGATACGGCCGGTCAAATTTTCGAACTTTGGGGGGCGCTATCCCCGGCCCCCGGGGGGCTATCGGCTCGGGGGCGGCGGCGTCCGAGAGGGGCCGACGGCCTCCATCAACGACCCGAGTTTCAAGACCCTAGGCCTCGGCGTTCCGGCGCGGGCCCCGGTCGAACTTCCAACCCCCCCCCTCGCCGGCGGCCTTGCCCAGGACGGTGCGCCATTCCCGGGTAGAGTTCCGATTTCGGCCGCGGCGCGGTTTCTCGCCGATATCTCCGCGATGCGGGGGTCCCCGGGGCTGAAACTCGGGGGTCAGGTAGAGGGCCTCGGGGCCTACCGGACGCCACCGCCCCCGAGTCCCGGGGCGGTCCGGTGCCTGAGTTACGAGGGCACAAATCCTGAAGTTTGGGGGGCCGTATCTCGGCCTCCCCGGGGGTTGGGGACCTGGGGCCGGCGGCGTCCGGTAGGGGGCCTCTGGCTCTATCAGCGACCCGAGTTTGAAGTCCCTGGGGCTCGGCCTCGGCGAGATACGGCCGGTCAAATCTTCGACCTTAGGGGGGCGCTATCCCCGGCCCCCGGGGGGCCATCGGCCCGCGGGTGGCGGCGTCTGATAGGGGGCCTCAGGGTCTACCGCGGTCCCGAGTTTGAAGTCCCTGGGTCTCGGCCTCGGCGAGATACGGCCGTTCAAAATTTCGAACTTTGGGGGGCGCTATCCCCGGCCCCCGGGGGGCTGTCGGCTCGGGGGTGGCGGCGTCCGAGAGGGGCCGACGGGCCCTATCAACGACCCGAGTTTCAAGTCCCTAGGCCCCGGCGTTCCCGAGCGGGCCCCGGTCGAACATCCAACCACCCCCTCTCCGGCGGCCTTGCCCAGGATGGTGCACCTTTCCCGGGTAGAGCTCCGATTTCGCCCGCGACCCCGGAGGTCGGCCCGATAGAGGATGCCGTTTTTACCCGCCATCGGGGTGATGACAAAAGCGCTTCGCAGGCTGAGCTCCAGGGGCTTTTTCGAGCGACCCAGGCCCAGCGTGGCCTCCCCCTCCTGGGCATGAGAGTGAGTTGGCGCCCCCTAGTCTGGTTCTCTGTAAATTTGAAGGTTGAGCTCCAGGGGCTTTTTCGATCGACCGAGGCCCAGCGTGGCCTCACCGTCCTGGGCATGGGGGTGAGATGGCGCCCCCCTACTCCGGTTCTCATTAACCGTGGAGGCTGAGCCCCAGGGGCTTTTTCGAGCGACCCAGGCCCAACGAGGCCTCACCCTCTCGGGCATGGGGGTGAGATGGCGCCCCCTACTCCGGTTCTCATTAACCGTGGAGCCTGAGCTCCAGGGGCTTTTTCGATCGACCGAGGCCCAGCGTGGCCTCACCGTCCTGGGCATGGGGGTGAGATGGCGCCCCCTACTCCGGTTCTCATTAACCGTGGAGGCTGAGCTCCAGGGGCTTTTTCGAGCGACCCAGGCCCAACGAGGCCTCACCCTCTCGGGCATGGGGGTGAGATGGCGCCCCCTACTCCGGTTCTCATTAACCGTGGAGCCTGAGCTCCAGGGGCTTTTTCGATCGACCGAGGCCCAGCGTGGCCTCACCGTCCTGGGCATGGGGGTGAGATGGCGCCCCCTACTCCGGTTCTCATTAACCGTGGAGGCTGAGCTCCAGGGGCTTTTTCGAGCGACCCAGGCCCAACGAGGCCTCACCCTCTCGGGCATGAGAGTGAGATGGCTCCCCCTAGTCTGGTTCTCTGTAAATTTGAAGGTTGAGCTCCAGGGGCTTTTTCGGTCGACCGAGGCCCAGCGTGGCCTCACCGTCCTGGGCATGAGAGTGAGATGGCTCCCCCTAGTCTGGTTCTCTGTAAATTTGAAGGTTGAGCTCCAGGGGCTTTTTTCGGTCGACCGAGGCCCAGCGTGGCCTCACCGTCCTGGGCATGAGAGTGAGATGGCGCCCCCTACTCCGGTTCTCATTAACCGTGGAGGCTGAGCTCCAGGGGCATTTTCGAGCGACCCAGGCCCAACGAGGCCTCACCCTCTCGGGCATGGGGGTGAGATGGCGCCCCCTACTCCGGTTCTCATTAACCGTGGAGCCTGAGCTCCAGGGGCTTTTTCGAGCGACCCAGGCCCAGCGTGGCCTCACCGTCCTGGGCATGGGGGTGAGATGGCGCCCCCTACTCCGGTTCTCATTAACCGTGGAGGCTGAGCTCCAGGGGCTTTTTCGAGCGACCCAGGCCCAACGAGGCCTCACCCTCTCGGGCATGAGAGTGAGATGGCTCCCCCTAGTCTGGTTCTCTGTAAATTTGAAGGTTGAGCTCCAGGGGCTTTTTCGGTCGACGAGGCCCAGCGTGGCCTCACCGTCCTGGGCATGAGAGTGAGATGGCTCCCCCTAGTCTGGTTCTCTGTAAATTTGAAGGTTGAGCTCCAGGGGCTTTTTCGGTCGACCGAGGCCCAGCGTGGCCTCACCGTCCTGGGCATGAGAGTGAGATGGCGCCCCCTACTCCGGTTCTCATTAACCGTGGAGGCTGAGCTCCAGGGGCATTTTCGAGCGACCCAGGCCCAACGAGGCCTCACCCTCTCGGGCATGGGGGTGAGATGGCGCCCCCTACTCCGGTTCTCATTAACCGTGGAGGCTGAGCTCCAGGGGCTTTTTCGAGCGACCCAGGCCCAACGAGGCCTCACCCTCTCGGGCATGGGGGTGAGATGGCGCCCCCTACTCCGGTTCTCATTAACCGTGGAGGCTGAGCTCCAGGGGCTTTTTCGAGCGACCCAGGCCAACGAGGCCTCACCCTCTCGGGCATGGGGGTGAGGATGGCGCCCCCTACTCCGGTTCTCATTAACCGTGGAGGCCTGAGCTCCAGGGGCTTTTTCGAGCGACCCCAGGCCCAGCGAGGGCCTCACCGTCTTGGGCATGAGGAGTGAGACGGCTCCCCCTAGTCTGGTTCTCTGTAAATTTTGAAGGTTGAGCTCCAGGGGCTTTTTTCGGTCGACCGAGGCCCAGCGTGGCCTCACCGTCCTGGGCATGAG
>NW_020523937.1:0-26200 GCF_003368295.1 Carassius auratus | reverse complement strand
CAAGACATTTACAAGAATCTGTCATGATTTAGATACAAATGGGTCATTGAATGTACTTTGTCCTAACAGTAGAAGTATTAATTTAAGGTGTTTAGCCTGCAGAGTGGTCTATCTGTATCTCTGATGCTGACCTGATATTGTCCCAGCCATTTTCCTGCATCTACTACATTGTAAAAGAAGAAGGTGGTGTTTCAGGCGGTTTCCTCCAGGTGATCCCGCATGACCTCCTGTGGGCAATAATAAGTAACTTCTGCTCTCTGCTGCGGAGCGCCAAACCTCACTGTTATTGATTCTCTCCTGGCTTCACAAGCTTCGTCCAAAATGAAGACGAGCCTTCAAACAAAAGGGTGCTCGCAGTCGATATTGATTCTTCTGTGTGTTAGAAAGAGAGCGGGTGAAAAAGTGAGTGTCTTCAATGATCCTAAACAAGAATCTTTCCTTCTGCTTTTCTCACGTTCTCTTTCAGGGGAACCGTCGAGGCGCAATTCGTTTACGTTTTCGTCCTCGGTATCTTATTCACCGGCGTGAAGGACCGGTTGCGCTCGCAGGTGATGTCGTCAGCGGTGGACAGCAGGCGGCTGAAGAGCAGAGGACTGTGGGAAGTGTACAGCGGCGTGGTGTTATTGGTGGCTCTGTTGTTCAGAGCTCATAATTTGCCCACGCTGGCCTGCTGTCTGCTCATCCAGACAATCATGGCTCAGTTCATCTGGAAGAAGCTCCACTACGATGCCGCCCAGACCACCATCATGCACTACTGGTTCGGCCAGGCTTTCTTCTACTTTCAGGTAATGAGGAGAGGATTGCATCCATAAGAATGGCTTTAAGTTGGAGACAATAGAGGTCTGGTTTCTTCCATTAATGCGTATTGATTAAATAATTGTAGTTTCATAGTTCCCATAATGTTTTTGCACATTCAGGTCGATTGCGTCGGCCCAAACCGCAGTTTGATTCCATTTAGAGTTTGAACACTTTTCATATTGGATTGATGAAGGGTTTACATTGCAATCCAGAATAAGACTGATTTTGGGCTATTTGGCACC
The DNA here is from genome assembly GCF_003368295.1 of Carassius auratus. Classification (NCBI taxonomy): domain Eukaryota; kingdom Metazoa; phylum Chordata; class Actinopteri; order Cypriniformes; family Cyprinidae; genus Carassius; species Carassius auratus. Next base: position 25,160 of record NW_020523937.1, on the reverse strand, counting down.
AAAATTTTGGTATGTTTGTAATATCAACATTACAATACCATCATTGAGAGTAGTTCATGAAGAAGTTAAGGTGTTAAGTATAGAAAGTGAATGTTTTTGTCCGGTTTAACAAAAAAAAATGTAACACATGCAAAACTGTACTTTTTACTTTTTTGATGCAGTTTTGTTAACTAAAACCATTAAAATATTTTTTAATAGAAAAAAAAACTACAATACAATATTGGAATATATAATATAGAAATATTAGGAAAATATTAAACAAATGTTGTCTTTAAGGCTAATATGAAAAATATTTGATAAAAATAAAAACTTAAATTTTAAATTAGAAATGTTGTCTTTGATAACAAAAAAAAGAAAAAAAGAAATTGTTATATGAATACTGTAATATATTATTTGTAACATTATATATATCTTAATCGTCATGTTCGATCAATTTAATGCATCCTTGCTGATAATAATAAGACATCACATTATTTCAATAATATTTACAATATTACTGTTTTTACTTAATTTTCTTCTCATCAAATAAATTTAGTTTTGATAAGCAGAAGAGACTTCTTTTAAAAACGTTACATATTTGCAATTATTCCAAACGTTTAGTATAAATGACAAACATTAGTAACAAATAACATCAAAACTGACATGAAATAAAAGTCACCAAACTTTTTTTCTGACCATTGGTGAACTCTTTGGTGAACACTGGTGAACTCTTTATAAACCTGATCAAAAGAATCAGGTTTAATAATGATACATAAAGAGTAAATTCACAGCTGTGTGTGTGTGTGTGTGTACAGTTTAGGGTCATAAATGGTGCTTTACTGACCAGTTATCATTTAAAGTGCCCAAGCAAGGAATTATGGGCTTGACAATGACATCATCATCAAAAGGACAGTCAGGGTCAATGCAACTGAACTGTCAAAGGATGGATATATTTCTCTTTCTATCCATTAAGCAGGGTGAAAGTGATTGTTAATTGTACAATCAAAGTGTCACATTGATTTAGATAATTTTTTTTAGATAAGCATAAAATAATGGGACTAAGAGAGGCAAGAGGAGAGCATGGAGGAGGAAGATTTTCCAATCTGTGATGGACACAGTCTTCTGTGAGCCACTGACAGGAAAGAGCAGGATTTGTTTGTTTATTTCCCCTCTTCCTCATCCGTCCATCAGCCAGGATGCCTCAAACCTCTGCTGCATCAATTTACTGCAGTTTATATCGGCTTTTTCAGTTGAACCCTCAGACCTAAAATATTTACCTGGTTAAAGTTTGGTTAAAGGGTTAGTTCAACCTTTATGATAATTCTGTCATTAATTACTCACCCTCGTGTTGTTCCAAACCCGTAAGACCTTCGTTCATCTTCAGAACATGAAGTATTTAAGAAATCTGAGAGCACTCGGACCCTGCATAGTAACGCAGCTGTAATTTTCCTAGCTTCAGAAACGTAGTAAGGACACTGGTAAAACCGTCCATGTGACATCAGTGGCTCAACTTCAGTTTTGCAAAGCTACGAGAATACCTTTTGAGCACAAAGAGAACAAAAATAATATCATTTATTTAACTATTCAGGTTAACTTCCCTGCCGAGTAATGTCTTCCACCATTTTGGAGAGTACCCAAGTGCGTAATCGACGTGAACAGTGTTGTTTACGTTCTGGGGAGAAAGCGCACTCATGAACGTAATCTGCGTAATCAGCGTTGTTTTCGCCTGGTTGGAAAGTTTGCGTATGCATTGTGATACTCTCTAAAAATGGTGAAAGACTTGACTCAGGGGAGAAGAATTGTTGAATAAATTGTTGTTTTTGTTTTCTGTGCACTCAAAAAACTGAAGTTGAGCCACTGATGTCACATGGACTGTTTTACAGATGTCCTTACAAGGTTTCTGGACCTGGATACGTTACAGTTGCGTTGCTATGCAGGGTCCGAGAGCTCTCACATTTCATCAAAAATATCTTCATTCATGTTCCGAAGATGAACGAAGGTCTTAAGGGTTTGGAACGGCATGAGGGTTTTCATCTTTGGGCATACTAGCCTTTTAATGGTCATATTGAATAAATTTTTTAGCAACTATTTTAAAATGGCTACACGTGTAGGGATTATTATTATTATTAATGTTCATGATTCTCAGATGTTGGTTGGTTAATCGTCAAATAACATGAAAGTTAAAAGAAAAGAAAAATGTTAATGTTTTATTTTAATTAGTTTTTATTTAGAAATTATATATATATATATATATATATATATATATATATATATATATATATATATATATAATATAATGCTAAAATCTGTGTCAACCACTTGTGTTTATGTTATATGGTCTCTTCAGGGAAACTCTAATAACATCGGGACCGTGGACATCTCTGTGGGTTTTGTGGGTCTGGATAGTTACGTAGAAGCGCCTGCCATTTTCCTGACGGCGCTGAGCACCTACGCAGGACCGCTGCTCTGGGCCTGTCATCTGCTGTGTTTCCTCAGCTCACAGAGAGACAGGTAACACACACAAACATACAGAGCTCATGTAATATTGAAGGAATGGTCTTGTATATGTTTGAACTGCAGTGTGTTTATAAATTTGTCTAGTAGGTGCTTGTACCTGAAGCATTCAGTATGTCTTATCAGGAATCGAAAGCCATGACCTCGGCATTGTTAGTGTCAAGGTTAGTACTTTACCCGAGTTACAGGAACAGTGAAAGCCGGAACGGTCTGAATGGAGCCTGTACGTTAAGTGTTTCAAGCTTTAAAGCTGCAGTCGGTAACTTTTGACACTCTGGCGGTTAATAAACAGAACTGCTTGCGTCTTGCAGAAGAACATCGTAGCCGGAACTACTTCTCTCTGTTTATGTCTATGAAGAATCACAAAGGTACTGGGTTACTCCGCCGCGGTACCCCCGAAGCAATCTAAAATAGTCCGAATATAAACACTTATTATAGGTGCACCCTAGTGATTCAGGACAAGCTAAAAACACGGTTTGGAAAATTGATTCATGGTGTACTCGCTTATTATATACATTTTTGTAAATCTTGAACACAAACAAAAGTTATGGACCGCAGCTCTGATTGGTTGTTTTTTACCGGGAGCACATGACTTTCTGCAAATGGCAATGGGCTAGTTGCATATCTCCGCCATCTTGGATTTCCGGTCTTGCGAGTGTGTGCGTAGGTATTTCCGGCTGTGCTTAAAGTCAGTGCAGAGAACCAGAGAAGTCCAAATATTACCTTCTATATGTTTACAGGATTTATAATATCACTTCATATGCAAATAAGATATACACTGCTATTATCACTATACTACAAATGTTAACTGAGCCAGTGGATTTGAAACCTGTGTATGTTTGAGCCTGGTGAATGAATTAAATACACTGTTCACTACTGTTCACGAGATGAAAGTTGAACTCATGGTGTGTATACACAGCTATATAATGTATTTTATCTTACCAAATATGTAAATGTAAAAAATACTTATTTCTCGAAGATGTTTGCATTGTTATTATTATTTTTATATTAAATATTTACCTCGTGAGACTTGGGCTGCGATTTATCTTCAGAAGTATCCATTTCTCAATTGTACACATACATCAGTCCGTTTTATCGTTATTTTCACAAGATTATTTTACACAGTAAAAAATACGTGACTTTTAATATCTGTTTAATCTGATAATTAATGCAAAACAATAACAATGGCTACTGGTAGACAGATAATGATTTATGCTGCAGATCTTTCACAAAACAAATAACCAGATAAAAACACACATGAATGCAAACAGCGATCTTTTATTTAAGGCAAACCTACCATAATTATACTACGTTTAATTGTACAGTTAGTTATAAATTATGTTATCAAATAAAGTTAATAAAACGCTTTATCAGAAATCTCTGAGCGTCTTGTTTGACAGTCAGAAACATTTATCTTACATAACAGAACAAAACCAGCTCTTCGAAAATGAAAAGTATTGCATATTTGAGAGGTTTGTGTTTGAAAAAAGAAATCCCTGTGGACCTGAACTGACGCTGATCCACATAATCAACAGAAGAATAAAGCAATCTCCGCGTTGTATCTTGATGAATTTCCACACAGAGGTACGCAGAATATAGGGAGGATGTTTCCCCATGTTTTTGATATACCACTATGGGCTGTTAAATTTGAAAATCTTTAATTATATACATCTAGCCAAGTTTCGTATGTAAGTTTCCCTTACAGTCAATGCGAGCGTCGCAAGACCGGAAATAAGTACGCACACACTCGCGTCGCTGAAGCTAACCGGCGCCATCTTGTGCAACTAGCCCATAGGACCACTGGGAGGAGCCAGAGGAGCTTGATTTTTTTCACAGATTATCTGTCTCATATTCTACTGTCAGGACATAATGACAGGTTTCACAAATACATTTTTACAAAAGTTACCTACTGCAGCTTTAATGCTGCCTTGCAAACTCTGTAATCATACATATATATTTTACATATATTATTTTCAATCAGTTTAACCTGAAGTGCTAAAATAACTAAAACTGAAATAAAAATATATTAAAGCTACAGACATATGTTTAAAAAAGAGGAAAATAAACGAAGAAAAAAAAAAACCCTGACACAATTAAAGAAACTTTAAGTAGAATAAAATGAAAACTGGAAATATAAAAGGGAGTGTTTATAGTTTGACAAAGAACATTGGTTTACTCAAAATGGCCCTTTTAAAGAGAGTTTTATGCAATAATGCTGCAACAGACTTCCAGTGTGACACTTGTTCTATTAAAAATACTGCAGTGCAGTAAAAAAAAAGCTTAAAATGACTTATGAATGATAGGGCAATAACACAGTTCTGTAGTTCACTGTAATAAAATCTTTTTTTTTTCTTATAGCAAAACTCTTCTTTCATTCCCTTTAGAAGAAATCTCAATGTTTGTGTTACTTTAAAATTTAAAATAGGGACTGTTTTTAAAGATTCAGGACACATCCATATATCAGTTATACGTAATTACAGAGCATTATGGGAATATAAATCAGCGCTAGTCTTCTTAAGATAATTGTTTTAATGGTGCTTGAAGTGATCTGTCAGAGCGAATGAGGAATCAGGGGGCAGTTATTAGAGCTTGAGCTGGTAATGATGGCACAATTAGAGCCACTCATAGAACAATGAATAATGGAAATCATGCCGAGACAATCACAATCTGTGTGTGTGTGAGTCTGATTGTCTTGAACTGGCCTCTCAGTTTTTACACAGTAAAATTATTCTTTAAGAGGTCATTCCATGAGCAATCAAATTTGCATTGGTCTTTTGAGCCAAAAGAGTTCAATATGCCATCAAAACATACTGTTACTTTCAGTACTCAAGACTTCCTCCACAGGTTCTGATGTCAGACCAAGACCACCCACATCCACAATGCCTTCCTGGTGTTCAGAATCTTGGTCCATACAGTCATAATTCCTTTCCTTCCCTTCCATTGTTGCCCACTCAAAAATAAATGTATACAGTATATAAAAAATGACACTGAAAAAAAAAAAAAAACTTTTTAAGTGGTGCTACAGTTTGTACCTTCCTTTTATTAGTTTTCTTTTTCTTTTCTTTTTTGCCATTTAATTATATGAAAATTGTTATTGTTGCAAAAACTGTTGCTAATATTACAAATAGACCTTGTAGGAGTATCACAGTGCATTCGACATATCGGAGAGAAGCATACTGTATATACAGGATGTTTGTGTGCTAAATGGGCGTTGTTTGAGCCACATTCTGCACCACTATTTGCTTGGTTTGGAAGTGTCTGAATTGCACTCATTGGACCCTCATGAATCAATATTGCATCAGTGATGTCAGGATTGGTCAAAATTCTGAATTGAACTGAAAAATTCAGAAAGAGCTTGTTCAAATTAATCAGCAGAATCCATCCATCCATCTATCGATCATTCTGTCGTTCTATCAGTCATTCTGCCTGTAAAAGCCATAAACATTCTAACTTTAGAGCTATTCAAACTTTGCTTTATTAAAAAAAACTGTTATATGGTTTTCTTTGAATTTCAGTTCATTTTGCTTCCATTCACATTCAAACTTCCGCACCCCATTTTAATTCCTCGATTCGAATTCAGGAATTAAATTGGACTAAAAAAAGGCATTCGAAGTTCAGTTCTGTATGGTGCATGACCCTGGCAGATGCACTCTACCTATCCCATAATCCCGCATAAATGCAGAGTATCAAACTTTGTGAACCACCCACTCTTTATTCATCTCATTATAAAGTCTGTCCCTGTGAGCCTAGAAGATTTCCCCTAAAGTGCTGTCTGACTACAGCCTGATAAATGACTGTCTTAAGTGGTCAGGCATTCAGTCTGACATGTATAATTCAGCGTGATCAGTCAGCAGTGTCACTACAGCACACACACACACGAGATCCAGGAAATGCTCTTTGATCAATACTCATCGTTCTGGAATCCCAGCAGGCCTGGCTGACCCGTCCCCCATCTAAGCCGAGCATTTACACAATCCATTTGAGAGTGAGAAATACAGAGGCTTGTTAGAAGATATTTCATTTCCTCCGAGGCAACAGGTGCTTTGTGTTCAGGGATATTGAATCCTGCAAACAATCTACTACCCGCGTGTGGATTTGAATTGCAAATATTTTCATCCGCCGGCAAACTCCTCGTGAGGCAGAAAAGGACCATCATTCTGTTCGCGTAGATGTTTGTGACAGGCGCTGGAAATGATTTTAGGCAGTGCTGTCGGGAATCAGCAGTGGGGACTGTGATCTGGCTGTGCAGTTTACAGAAGATTCGCTGCGAGTATGCACAGGTCTGCAGGTCTGGTAATCAGCTGGTCTGCTTAGAAAAGCAACCTGTCAGTCAAATTGATGGGGCAGTCAAAACTGGCCTGGAAATATCATTTCTCGGTTGATTCAGTATTAAATTTGGTTTGCTGTTGTTGTCTTGTGTCGATCTAAACTGTAGTGTGTCCAACAGAGAAGAGAGCATCATGTTTTAATATTCTTTTCAGTCGGTTTACTCTTAATAAACTATATTGTCCTTTCTGTAACATTTCTGTTTTGCAGAATTGGTCAAAGCAAACCAGATTGCTCAGGATCTTGCACGTTACAACAGAAAAAAAAAAAGAATTGATAATTCACCCCAATATTGAATATTTAATTATTCATCCTTATGTTGTTTCTTCTGGGGAACATTTTTTAATGTTAACAGGAAAGCTTGGATTAGGTGCAAATTTATGTAAAATGGAAAAATGGCCGGAAATTCTTCATGACGTTTTCGCAAAAAATATGACAGAATTGCACCAGTAAATATTCCCAAGCCATGGGTTTGGGTTCCTCCATCAATACCGGCTGAATTTTCTGTTTAATTCTACAGTATGTTAGAATTTAAAGGGATAGTTCACCCGAAAAATAACAATTGTTTCATTTGCTCACTCTTATGTCATTCCAAACATGCATGACTTTTGTTCTTCTAACACAAAAGAAAAAAACACCATTAAATTACCATAAATGTAGTCCACATACTTGGTGTTTCCCACAGAAAAAAGAAAATCATACAGATTCGGCACGTCATGAGGTTGAGTTAATCACTGTCCCTTTAAATCTGTTGTGTCATCTTGATGGTAGTGATTTCTCCTTTCAGCCTTAGGTTTTTGCTTGTTTGTCTCATAATGTAATTTAAATTCACTGATTAGTTTCCAGGTTGAACCATGCACCGCTATCTCACTTATCCTTGTCTACTTCTCTTTCACGGTCACATAAAATCTGTGTGCATAATTACACTGGAGAGGAAATCTCCCAGAATGATTCTCTCTGTCTCCCTGTGAGAGGTTTTTTTTAGGCCAGGCTGCGGCAGTCCCTTTGGGTGAAAGAATAGAGGAGTGTAAACTCGCAACAAAACATGCCAAGCCATCGCACTCATCCGGGGAGCATCTTCAGCTGGCTTGATCCAGCTCACTGTTTGAAAAGATAGGAGCTGTGTGCGTGATTATTTTCTTCTAATGTTTCACTTGTCATATTAGCACTGGCTGAAAGCACTGAGTTTACCACTTTGGGGAATTGGGCTTTCAATATTTACGTCGCCATAACAATACATTTTCATTTTTAATGCAACACTGGTGCCTGAATGTCTTGAGTCTTGTCCATAGATAGTGGAGCTTTTACTGTTTGGCGCTATAGAAACTGCCCTACGTCCAAATTCATGTGAACAAGGAATGAGGTCATTTGTTCCTTGGAGAAGCCAAACTCTCACAGTGGGAGTCAAAGATGACTGGCCTGCTCACACATTGATTTGCCCAGGGCTAGAGAAAAGATTTCTGATTCAACATCCTGCAATCCAGGAGCTAGATTATGGTGTCTGTCATATGAATAACACTTCAAGATGAAACACTTGAGTATTTGCCCAAAACAAGAGTTATAATGACAGAAAACCCATTTTAGACCAGTTCAGTCCAATCCACTTCAGTCCATACTAGCCCTTTCCTGCCAATTCTAGTCCAATTCAATCTGTTTCAGTCCATTCTAGTCCAGTCTAATTCAGTTCAGTAATCTAGCCTAGTAAATGTATTCCAGTAAAATCAACTCCAGTTCAGCGCAGAATAACCCAGTCCAGTTCATCGATTGAGGTGATTTAATCTAGCCTAACCTACTGAATTCTGCTTTAGACTGGCCCTGTCAATGTAGTCCACTAAAACCAACTCCAGTCAGTTCACTGCAGTGTAGTCCAGTTCAGGTTATAGTTTGAGGCCATCTAAAGTAGCCTAACCCACTTCAGTCCATACTAGTTCAGTCCTGCCCATTCTAGTCCAGTCCAATCCAATTCAGTCCAAAGTTGTCTAATCCAGTTCAGTCTATTATCATCTCCAGTGGATAGGTTAAGGTTTATCATCAACTTCCAGTTAAGTGCATGGTATTTTTAGTCCAGTTTATAGGTTGAGGTAATTTAATCTAGCCAAGCCCACTTAAGTTTATCCTAGTCCAGTCCTTCCCTTAGTCCCTTCTAGTCCAGTGCAATTTAATTAATTCCAATGTATTCTAGCCCAGCCCAGTCTAGTCTATCATTTCCAGTCCACTTTATAAGTCGAGGACATCCAATGTAGTCTAACACAATTCAGTCCATCCTGATACAGTCCTGCCCATTTAAGTCCAGTTCACTTTAAATTAGTCTAGCCCAGTCAAGTCTATCACCAGCTCCTGTCCATTTATGTGCAGTGTAGTAATATCAAAGAAATCCACCAATTCTGTCCATTCCAGTCCTTGCTATCTAGTCAAGTGTATGCCAGTCTAATGCAGTCTAGGCCAGCTTGGTCCAGTCTAGTCCAATTTAGGTCCCATTACTTTTTAAAGTGTCAGATTATTGCATATAGACCTGCTAATGGCTGTGCCATCAGCCCATGGCAGGTGACATTTGTCTAAATGAATGTACTGTAAGACATTTCATAATCAAAGGTTAGTAAAGGAAGTAATAGCTTCTCCATTAACATTAAACAAGGAATGAACCACAGTCGATGAGACCTGACGGTTTTATGACTACAGCATTGTATAATGACACGTTTCAGATTCAGACAAGACCATAACCGAACTGAACATCTTTATTCTGGTCTTTTTCTCTCTCTGTCAGGGCTGGAATGGGTCTCGGTCATGGCAGCTACTGCTTTGCACTCCTGCGGTCCATCCCGGCTGTGTTTTACGTGGTCCTGGTCACCTCGCTCCGATACCACCTTTTCATCTGGAGCGTGTTTTCTCCGAAACTCTTGTACGAGGCCATGCACACACTCATCACCGCCGCTGTGTGTCTTTTTTTTACCTTTATGGATCAGGAACGCTCGGCCAGACCGTGAACACAGAGCCAGAACCAGAACCAAAGCCAAACTCAGGTAAAGAACAAACGGTGCAGTTGAGTTTTGTGCACCAAAAGGAGAAATAAATTGAGAGAAAAAGCAATGGGAGAAGGTTTTAGGTTATTCTACTAGTGTGAATGAGGTCAACGTTGAGAATTCAGAGCTTACATGGAGATTTGGCTCACTCTATTGACTTTCACTCATTTGTGTGTATGCGATTTAAATTATTTTTGTATTATTTTGGGAGGTCATTGTTAGTGCAGATAACATATGGCCAGACTTGTGTGCATACATATGATAATCCCTCTCATTCTCTATGCAGTTTTCTTTCTAAAGCTTTACAGATAATGGAGAGTATAATTCTTTTTGTATCTTTCAATTTCCGTTCCTGACCGTTGCTTCACCTCTAGAATAATATGAGATAAGTTACATCATTAATAACTCTCCCCTCACTGAGATCACAGCAGATGTGCGCTCCTGATGCTCTTGAAAGCTTTAAGGGATCTTAAAAGTCTTTTAAATCATATCTAAACACAGCTACCTGTGACGTTTTTGTTTAATCAGCCTGTTGGAAATGTGAATTGTAAGCTGATTAATGTTAGTAAGTGTTTTTTCTTTATCTCAGCGCTAAGATCTGGTTAATAATAAAATAAACCCTTTTCTGATTGAGAGCAATTCATTTCTGCATGCTTTTTTAAATGTGTGATTCACAGTTTTGCCTCTCCGATTTATGATAAATGTCCCTTACTCTATTAAGTGACAATAACAGATGTAACTTTTTTTATGTTCGCATATATATTAAAATGTAATTTATCCCCTTGATGCAAAGGTCCAAAACTCCCATCTTCAGTGTCACATGTCCCTTCAGAAATTATTATAATATGCTGATTTGCTGATCAAGAGACATTTTGTTATTATTATTATTGTTATTTAATGGGGTCATATGATGCGATTTAAAATTTTCCTTTCTCTTTGGAGTGTTACGAGCTCTTTGTGCATAACAAGGATCTGTAAAGTTACAAAGACTCAAGTCTAAAATCCAAAGAGATATTCTTTATCAAAGTTAAGTCCGCCTAAAATGGCTCATTAAAACACGCCCCCACATGTCTACATCACTATGTGGAAATATTTGCGTAATGCCGCCCAAATGTTCACGCAAAGAAAGTTTCAGTAACCGAAGTTAGTATTGAAGCAGCCATGTCAGAGTGATGTTGTGTGTTTCTGGACCAAGGCAAAAACATTTTGTGTGTGTGTGTGTGAGAGAGAGAGAGAGAGTCACACAGTGTCACACAGTGGAGTCAGCTGTCTTAACCGTCCGTGGAACTGATGGTAAAACTGTGGACATTATTAATAGTCTTTATGTCTTTAACTGTCATTTATTTTGAAAGATGAAGCTCACGATTATGGAAAGGCTCTTTACATTTCCGACAAGTGCTTGCGGTGTTTGGCCAATCATAATGCACTGGGTCAGTAGCCAATCAGTGCAGACTGCACTTGTCAGAAGGAGGGACTTTGTAGAAAATGACATGTTTGAGAGAGGTGTGGCATAGAGGACCTACAATAATGTACAGTATTTGAAAGATTGTGTTTTTTGAACATTAAAGCGTGTCAACATATTCTGGCACACCAAATACACAAAATAATGATCTTTAAAAAAGCATCATGTGACCCCTTTAACATCAGGATGCTGATAGAAAATGCAATTCAATAATAGAACTGTTAAAGGAATTAAGGATTCTGGAGTCATTTGAATTGTTAAATTCTGTTCGATTCCCATCTCTAACCATAGAAAATACTGTGAAGGAAGTGGGCATTTGAAATGTCTGCTTCCTCCCAATGATTCATACTCTGCTTTGACCTTTTTGTTGGCTGGAGTAGTTGATTTTGTAACCTAATGCCTTTTTGAACCGCAAACATCCTCCAGGGAAAGAGAGGAGACTGTAGTCTCTCTCCCACCGGAGCTAATGCAGTCTGTAGGTTTAGTTTGACTTATGGGATTCAGTCCTGAATGCACTGAGTGCCTGATTTACACTGCAGTACACTAATTGTACCTTTTCTAAGGGTAAAAATTATAAATATATGACATGTGAATGATTACCCTTCATTTAATGTTAGGCATAATATTCAGTCAGTCATAAAAAAATGACATCAAATGCTAAGCTTGACTATTTAGAATTGAGTAGTCTAGAGAGCCGTATGATAAGTATTAATTAATTACTGCTGTGAGATTTTATGTGTTAAATTACATATTTTGCAGTTTCTTATTAATTTAAAGGACTGATTCACCCCAAAATTAATATTTGCTAAATATTTACTCACCCGCAGGCCATCCAAGATGAAGATGAGTTTGTTTCTTCATCAGAACAGATTTGGAGGAATGCAGCATTACATCATGTGCTCACCAATGGATCCTCTGCAGTGAATGGGTGCCGTCAGAATGAGAGTCCAAACAGCTGATAAAAACATCACAATAATCCACAAGTAATCCAGAGCACTCCAGTTCATCAAATAATATTTTGTGAAGTGACAATGTGTTTGTAAGAAATTGTGGATTACTATGATGTTTTTATCAGCTATTTGGACTCTCATTCCTACGGCACCCATTCACTGCAGAGGATTCATTTGTGAGTAAGTGATGTAATGCTGCATTTCTCCAAATCTGTCCTGACGATGATGCAAAATCTTATTTGTATGTCTTTTCTTTTTTAATGTATTTTGTTCTTTTTTTAAATCCTTTCTCAATGTTGACAGTGGTGTGTGTAACTAACCAGCATTCACTGACTCAATCAGTACTTGCTTTGAAGCGTTCATGGGATGCTTCTTTCTGCTCAGTAGGTGAAAAACGGTCAAGGACGAGCAGTAGATGTGAGAGAGTATGAAAAAGCCTCTCAAATTAAAGCTCCGAGACTGATTCTCTGTTACGTGTCCATCATCACCTCTCTCTGTCAGTGGACAGGAGAGTTAGTGTGTTTTTAATGTGGTCTACTGTCCATCCGTCTCCTGCTGGTGTCCTTAAACACTGTGTCCTCTGCCAGAGCTGCTGTCCTGCTCTCTGAGCCCTTATCAGTCATTGAGCAGAGCTCAGCCGCTCCATGTCTTCAGACACACTCCATCCGGACTATCATTAACTCTTTTTGTCATACTGTCTTCATAGTCTGCTTTTCTGTCCCACTTTTTCTTCAGCTCTACCTTGTGGGTTGTTTCCCTTATTTTTCTTCTTCTCTCAGTTCCTCTCACACTGAGCTGTCTTGCTGTCTACTGCCTACACATCTGTGTTTTTTAATATTACAATTAATTAAGACAGGTCTATAATACCCGGAGGAGTCGATCTATTAGCATTCCCATTTATATCAGCTCATGACAGCCAAGAGTAGTTCAGATTTTGACATTGAGTGGAGCGTATTGATGTCAGGTTTAAAACGAAAGATGGATCTCATTAATCTCAAATGTGTTGTCCATGTGCATTAGCAAATTTATATAAGCATTAATGCACCTTAATGCAATAAAGTACCAATGTGTTGCTCTAATAAATATAAAAATGCACATATAAATATTGATGAAAAGTTCATTCTTAACTATTTTACTCAATTTTTAGTACTGAATTTAATATATTTATGATTAACAGTTATTTCAAATCATCTGCCATCTTTAGATTTTTTTGAGCAGCAAATCAGCATATTAGAATGATTTCTGAAGGATCATGTGACACTGAAGATTGGAGGAACAATGCTGAATATTCAGCTTTGTATTAGAGGAATAAATTGTATTTTAACATGTATTCAAATACAAAACAGTTATTTTAAATTGTTATAATGGATGGAATGTGATGGAAATGTTATGCCCCTGAACATACTGTGATGGGTTTGTAACCCATTACACACGAGGCATTTGTAGCATCCAGTGGGGACCAGTACACATCTGAATATTTGGGTTTAACTGTTTCTTGAATAGTGCTGTAAATACAACTTAAAAGGCCAAATAAAGTATTTTCACTTTCATAAATGAAACACACAGCATCTCCACAACATGGTGCTGGACGCAACAGCAAGAATCAAAGTTATGCCGTATTTCTTTGCGTGAACATTTGGGCAGTGTGATGCAAATCTTTTATAAAGAATATGTCTTTGGGTTTGAGACTTTAGTTTTTGCCACTAGGGATTTTATCTATTCTCAGCTTGTAAACCTCCAAAGCGTTCGGAAAACATCATCATATGACCCCTTTAAGGAACACTTAAACACTTAGTTTTATGCTTAAATAAGAAACAAGAAATAATTTATCTCTATATATATATATATTCTTAAGTCTTAATATCATATGCATTTTTGCTTCTCGAGTAAATATATATCTTGATTTTAAAGATGTTTTACTGAAAAACAACAAAAAAGTCATTTAAGAAAATGATTTAATTCTGTGCCTCTCTCTCTCTTTTGGCTTTCATGGAAGTTTACTGCACTCTCCCACGGAGAGATATTTTTTTGCAGAAGTTGAAGCCGCCGTGCCTCTTTCTCTCTCTCTCTGTGAATAAAGTTTCTCTGTTTAAATTCTCGCTTTTGAACTGTGTGTGTTTGTAGGTTTAAGCACCTGGAAAAGCTTTCAGGTTTCTCAGCCTCAGCAGGGTTTGTGGGATATGTTTGTGTTGCGAGTGTAATAACGGGGCTGTCAAGGAGCCAAAGGTTCGTGTTTATGAGGAGAATGAAGCTTATAGCAGTGTCACGGCTCACCTGCGGGTGGATGGCAGGTAGAGATTGTGATTTCCCCTCATTTAAGCAGATGGGCTGGTCGGGACGCAGCGAACATCTCCGAGCAGCCACCCGTGACTTCATTTCAAATCTGCAAGAAGAGCAGCTGTAAACACACGGCGTAATAGAACCCAGGAGCTCTGGATGCATTCCATCCGGTCTGTTTACATCCGTTTGATTTGATTTGTTTTCCTGGTTGTGCGTGTTGGACCGCGGCTGCAAATAGCTGAACATGAAGAAACCCTCTTGTTTTGCTTCCTGTGATGGGATCACATGCTCATACAAAATTAGTTTAGACATCTGCCTGGGTTTTGCACCTGTATAAGATTTTATTCTGTTTTAAGAGACCATTTATGTGTTTGTTTGTTTACTGGGTCTACAGAAAGCATCAAATGACCTGTATAAATTAAAATTAATATAAAAAAAATGTAGTTTGCTTTAGTTTTTATTCAATGACTTTCCCTTTTAGCTGCATCACCTTAATGTTGTCGATGATGCAGCTTTTCTAAAATCTCGGTCAGATTTAGTATAATTGAATGTCTTAAATTACTACAATGATAGTGAATAATAACAAATTTTGAAATGCAGTATTAACACTAGGATTCATGAATCAAGCAGGTCTCCGCTTATAAAATAAAGTGCCACTTTTTTTTTTTTTTTTTTACCTTTGAATGTCTGTTTTCTCACACTACTGTTCAAAAGTTGTTGTTTTCTTAAGAATTTGTATATTTTTATTCAGCAAGGATGCATTAAATTAATAAAAATCCTTCTGAACTTTCTATTCATCAAAGAGTCCTGTAAAAAAATTATATATATATATATAAAGCAGCACACCTGATTCTAATATTATTCAAATGATTTCTGAAGGATCACGTGACAAAGACTGATGATCTTGAAAATTCAGCTTTGCATCACAGGAATAATTTGCATTTAAAAAAATATAATCAAACAGAAAACAGTTCTTCTAAATTAAAATACTATTTAACAATTGATCAATTAAATGCATAACAGACTTCTTTCAAAAACATTAAAAATCATGCCAACCCCAAACATCACCTTATAGAAGTAAAACATGTTGATTTTCACAGGTTTTCTTTTATCAGTAGCATGTTGATGGTTTTTATTTTTTTCAGTTATTTCTCTTTTGTTTTTGTACTTAACCTAAAAAACAGTTCAGGCTTTAATTTTTCTCTAATAGGATGCGTGTTGTGATTGAAAACCATCACTATACTATTGTCAAAGATCAAAATTTATTCTGCTCCTGTTTTGCGATACTTTCTTCTTCATCATGTTGTTAAGCAGAGGCACCTTTGAACTTTTCACCCAAATAAAGCGCCTGCTTTCCCAAGCGTGGCTTTTCTCTGTAAATACTGGTGAATGCCGGTCGATGATAGATTGATGTGATAGAAATACCAAGAAAGAACGAGAAACCTCTGGAGTCTGGCCGCTACCACAGACATCTAATGGAAGGAGCAATTTGCCTTCTGGAGCCATTTAAAGCAGAAGATGGATCGAGTCTCTTCAGCCCTTTTGTTTAGAGCTACAGTTTAATAGTAGCTTATGAAACATCCTAGACTGCTTCATAAGAGCCAAAACAAATCCTATTGAGTACAGGAGTAAATCAGCAAGAGTAATAAAGCCAGAGAATTGCCACAGCTGAGCAATTACCTTCAGCTCAAACTTTAAACACACTCCATCCTACAGTACCTTAAATAGCAGAGAAATGGACTATGGAGACAGTATGGATAGAGTAAATGGCGATTGTGATGTTTCGAGACTTGATTTAGGTTAATGATGTTTGGGACGTAGCATTAAAATACTGAATGCAGTACTGCAGTGATTTGTTGTTTTTCAGCAGCCAGTCTCCTTGATTCTATCCTGTAAATATATTTAACTAGTTAACCATGTGTGATGATTTGTTCAATGTTGTGAAGTAATATTTCACAAAAGTAGCCTGTACTTCTTCAGCACTATTTTCCAAGTCTTTCAAAGTCATGCGATAGCTTTGTCTGAGGACTGAATTTAAAGTATTTCTGCATATTCAAACCTCACGTGACTCAGCATTTTCTGAGAATACTGACTTATATTTCAATCAAACCTTACGTTTTGCTGACCTCTCGATTGTAACCCAGTATGACGGGAAGATTACAGGTCAAAGGTCACTGCTGACTCTGCTTCAGCGGTAATGGACTGCTTAATGGGAAAATGCAAGCACTTTGCGGGCTCAAGCTGGACTGGGGTGAGTATTGATTTAGAATCAGTTTTCTAGAGTATCTTAGATCAATATTGCTCAATTGACCATTTCAGACTAGCAGGATTCCATCTCTTTGCTGGGTCTGGCTAGTTTGTGCTGCTTTTGAAGGTGGACTTGGATATCCATGCCAAAATAAGGTCAGAAGCATATTCTTCACACATACTGTACATACACACTGATGTGAATGCTTGCACTACAAATTGCATTGTATATACTACATGCTGAACATGCAACTTTTTGGAGAACCTCCAGAAAACCTATTTAAGTATCCTGCTCTATTTTCTAGGAACTTCAGTATTTATTTCAAGGGCCTCCGAATGGTTTTGGTCAGTTAACGGAGGAACCACTGACAGTTTTTAGGCTCTTGCAGGAACACATTTATTCACATTTTCCTCAGAGATTTTTGAATGTGTGTAGAGGTTCTCCAAAGGTTGTTGCTGGTGTGGTGATTCTGAGGAACCCCAAACAGTACCTCAAGTATCTTTACATTTTTACTGCTATACTGTAGCAGCTATTTCTGATTGATCACAAAATACCTGTTGGTTAGTTAGTCAAGTGGGGACACCAGCATCCAAACATAAAGCACATTGGTTATCACCAATATTGGTTTTGTCAAAAGCAAGTTAATGCGTGTGCATCCAGGCATCAGGTTGTTTGCACTTAAAAAGCTTCTTATGCAATCAAACAACTGAGGACTTAGTGATTTACAAGAGGAAATTTTTTTTAAAGATAGAGGTTCTTTATTGGCATTGATGATTCAATGATGAACCTTTATAATTCATGTAATCTTTCCATTTAACAACAGTTTTTAAAATTTGAAAAAAGGAAAAAAATCCTGGTTCTTTAATTTGAGGACCCCAAATGAAAGTGATTTGCCAAGTATGGTGACCCATACTCAGAATTTGTGCTCTGCATTTAACCCATCCAAAACGCACACAGACACAGCAGTGAACACACACCCGGAGCAGTGGGCAGTCATTTTTGCTGCAGCGACCGGGGAGCAGTTTTGGGTTCGGTGCCTTGCTCAAGGGCACCTAAGTCATGGTATTACCAGCCCAAGACTTGAACGCACAACCCTCGGGTTAGGAGTCAAACTCTAACCACTAGGCCATGACTTCCCCATGGTTCTTTAAAAATAACTAAAAAAGAAAAGAAAGAAAAAAGGACTGGAGACACTAATAAAATCCCTATCACAGTGAAGAAAACAGAGAATTGACCTGCTCTAAACCCAACGGGCCACCGCGAATAGGGCTAAATTGTAACAGAAGCGTAATAAAAGTGCAACAATTGGGGTGCTGAATCAAACCTAAGACCCACAAACACTCTCAGCATTTTATCCACTCCAGCAAACCAACAAAAACCTCTTCCGTTCCCACTGGTGGACTTTCATTAGACAGCGGACAATAGCGCAGAGTGGACAGGCGCCTCGCCGGATGGAAACGGGCTGACACCACAAAGTCTGGAGTCTGCTCTCTAATGCACCTCAGTGTTCAGACTTAATAATGGAGGCTGTTTTTGTCCCAAGAGCCTCCCATAAGATTCTGACCTAAAAATAAAGAAAAGAGAAAGCAAAGGAGAAGAGAGAGTGCGTCGAAGTAAAGTAGGAAGCATGAATATTCATCCCAGGTGGTCAAATCCAAAGGGCTTTCGGTAGCATAACACATCTCTCAGGCTTGCTTCAGTGTACATTGTTATTCAGAGAGAAACAGTGAAAAAATACTAAGTTTGTCCTTTTTGAATGCAGTACTTGGCATTCAGATGACTTCTGGGTTTTTCACAAACAAGCCAGTGGAAATAGTGAAGCAGAAGCTAGAGAGAACGAGCTGTCCTGGGGCTGCAGGGTGACCTTGTGTCCAGTTCTGTAGTTTCCTCATTAATTTTGTGTGTGTGTGGGATTCAAGGGTTTTCCAGATTTTTTTATTTTATTTGATGATGTGAGAACATATTTATTGGTTGGTAAGTATGGAAGCCTGTTTCCACCAGAGAATTAAAAAATAACCAATAAAAGGTAATTGAGACTTTTTATCTCAAAATTCAGACCTTGTTTCTCCAAATATGAGGAACAAAAAGTTAGAATTGCAAGATATAAACAGAATTCTGACATTACATCACTTGCTCGCCAATGGATCCTCTGCAGTGAATGGGTGCCGTCAGAATGAGAGTCCAAACAGCAGATAAAACATCACAATAATCCACACACTCCAGTCCACCAATTAACATCACAGGAAGTGAAAAGCTGCTTGTTTGTAGAAAACAAATCCACTTTTTTCTTTTTTTTTTTTTTTTACTCTAAACCATTATCCATATCAACTCTTCCTCCAGAGTAAAAGTCCATGCCCTGTTGTCCTGTCAAATCAAAGTCCACCAACATATTTTAAAACTGATTTTCTAAAAGTAATACTTTCTTTAAAAAAATATTTTGGTATATAGTACAGTATACAAAGTTCTTAATATATGTTTTACTTTTATTCTTTAAAGATATAGGAAACGTAGATTTTTTTTTAGATCCTGAGTCAGCAAAATCCTACTGTTTTTCGTTGACACCAGTAGAGTATATTATTATAATGAATCTCAGGCCTCTTGTATGAATCTGTTTAGTCCAGTGAGTGGGAGTGTCCGTCTTTGAAGCGTATGAAATCCTCCAGAGCAGAACCCGTCTGCAGCTCTGAAGGTCCTCCTCATGCCACCTGCTGCCATGATAAACACAATCAACCAAGGCAAAGAAATGTGTGCGCATATGCTGGAGATATGAGTGATGAATCTACAGACAACATCTGAAGGGCAGGACAGGACATGAAAATTGTGATAATTTCATGAAGTCAGAGAAATGACTAATGCATAAGTTCTTTGTTTTTATGTTGAGCAGATGCAAACATAGCATCTCCTTATTTAAAGGTGTCAAGTTCTGCACTTTTATTGCATCAACTCCAAATCAGTAATGTTAGCTACTTTTTTTGCAGGGTTTTTCTGGAATTAAACAGGATGTTTTTACAGTACTTTTAAGGCTTCTTTCTGTAAATAATAGCCTACTGTGAAATAAGTAACAAAGCTTACCCAATGTGGCATATGTGCTGTCTTGTTTTTGAGCATTAAGTTGAACAGGCATTGACAAAGAAACATTGCAGTTCATTGACATATGCAGATTACCTCTGTTATGATTGGCTAACCCATTCGCATTAATTAAAAATAATGTTGTTTTGAAACAACAACAACAATATAGTCATGAGATAGCTTAAGGATTAGTTTTACTTCCAGAATAAACATTTCCTGATAATTTACTCACCCCCATGTCATCCAATAAGTCCATGTCTTTATATGCAGTCACAAAGAAATTAAGTTTTTTGAGGAATACATTCCAGGGATTTCTCTCCTTATAATGTATTTCAATGGTGGCCAACAGGTTGAAGGTCCAAATAACAGTTTTAATGCCGCTTCAAAGGGCTCTACATGAGTTGGTTTGGATAAGTGTCTATCTCATGAAACAATCTGTCATTTTCAACAAAAAAAACAAAAACAAAACACCAATTGTATGTAATTTTTGTAAAAAAAAAAAAAAAAAAAACACCCTTAAAAGGCTTGATCTTATTCCATTTCCATTTGTAATGCTTTCAATAGAAATGTTATGAACATATGTTCAGTACATGTATGACTGGTTGAGGACCGACCTGTTCTGAAATGATCAGACTTTTGACCTCAGATTTTCAGAGCCTCGGCTGAAAACTGAGATGATGTTGCATGACCGCTGATGTCTGCAGAGCAGAGCAATTCTGGCACAAGCTACAAAACTGTTTTTGTGTCACTTGCTTTTCCAGCTCCAGGCCTGTTGTTCAGCATTATTTTATTATTTATCAGTTATTGCAAACACACACACACACACACACACACACACACACACACACACACACACACACTCAGGATATGAACCAGTTTACTGCTGTCCAACTCTATCTTGCAGTTCTGTTTCTGTTTTTCTGTCAGCTGCTGGATCTTCACAGCTGTCCAGAGTGTGATTTGTATCTCTCTGTCTGACAGTTTCAGGGGACAGTACAAGAAGCACAACAGTCAGAGCCAGTTTTCAGAGATCAGAATTATTCCTTCTCTAAGGGACGACAAGAGGACATTGCTTTTTTTTAGACCTGTTCCTCCTGGTTCCTGAGCTGCAAAGAGTCTTATGCTGCATAAGGTTATTTTCCAATCCTCAATGATGATAGCCAAGTGTTGCAGAGGCAAGTGATGATGATCTGCAGTGACCAAAAACACAGAATACATGTCTGAAAGAAGAGAGTAGACCTAAAGAAACAAGCAAGGACTGGCTCACCCAAAAAAGTCCAGAGAGTCCAAACACCTGATAAAAACACCACAATTATCCACAAATAATCCACATCACTTCAGTTCATCAGATAATGTCCTGTGAAGTGTAGATCTGCTTGATTGTAGAAAAAATCCATTAAGATTTTAAAATTTAAACCGTAAAAATGTCCATAATCCATATTTATGCTTCCTCCAGAGAAGAAGTTAATCCCTTGTTGTCCTCTCTCATCAAAATCCACCAACATGTTTGTTTAGACTGTTTTGGACTTTTTTGGCTTGTAAGGAGCCCCTCACATGACATGCAGGAAAAAAAATTACGATTTGCACGATTTACTAATTTGTTCCCTCAATGTACTAAAACGTGCACACGATTACTATTGCATTCCCTTGATTTACTATTTCGTTCACTCAATTTATAAATAGGGCCCACGATTTACTAATTTGTTCCATCGATTTGCTAAATCGTGTGCACGATTTACTAATTTGTTCCCTCAATGTACTAAAATGTGCACACGATTACTATTGCATTCCCTTGATTTACTATTTCGTTCACTCAATTTATAAATAGGGCCCACGATTTACTAATTTGTTCCATCGATTTGCTAAATCGTGCGCACAATTTATAGTAAATCAAGGGAACGCAATAATAAAACGAGGGAACGCAATAGTAATCATGTGCAAATTTTAGTACATTGAGGGAACTAATTAGTAAATCATGCGCACCATTTATTTATTTTTTCTTGCATGTCATGTGCGGTAAATCCCTGAATTTCAGCCCGACTTATTTATGCCCCTACGGCCGGGCTTCGGGCCAATTTTCACATTATAGCTCACATGCGGGCCGGGCCTCGGGCCTTTTTGGGGTTATCCTTCTATTTATATTTTTAGACATTAAATAAAAAAAATGAGAAGTTGACGTAGACGATAGAAAAACAAACATAGAAAGACATTTCATAACCTCATAACTTTCATAATCTGATATTTCAACTCGTTATAATTACAATAACATATTGACATGACAGTCTCACGCACGCTTTTCCGTCAGCGCGACCCACATTTATACTTCACTTATATCCACTTATTGTAGTAGTAGCTATTATAGGCCTCTAAAGTAATGTAAATGTAAACAGCACGAGACCCTGCTACCGAAACTGTCAAGACTGGCTGGCTCTGTGTTTAGTGTCCCGTCAGCAGCAGCAGCGAACGTGTCTTCAGCGCAGCGGGAAGAGTGATAGAAGAGAGGAGGACTGGGTTAAAACTTTCCACTCTGGAGGCTATTCTTTTCCTCCACGATGCTCTGTAAGAGACTGTTCTAACTTTTCATTTGACTGGACTTTATTTTCGATTTTCGTTTAACTGTTGGAAACTAATGGAAAAAAGAATGGACATATTCTGTGGTGTATTTTTGAGGTAAGATAACCTGCAAGTTTGTTTTTAATTAATTTAATTTGTTTAGATTGTAGGCTATTTCTCATTTCGTTTGTGAGCGCTGTTGCGAGCCTGCCTCAGTAGCCTATTTCAATTTTTGTATTTTATTTTACTCACTGTGGTTTACAGTTTTTTTCAGTCGCTAACAAGCATTTGTCCAAGCAGTTGTCACATTTTCAAAACTCTAAACACAATTAGCACAGCATCGGTCTATTGTGGCCATACCATTCACACATTTCATGTCGTTTTCACACAATATGGAGTCATTGAACACATTTCCACAATGCTTACATTTTCTGAACCGACAAGCTATACCTCCCAACAAAATTATGGATCGTTTTTGTAGTATTTACAAATGTTAACACACAACATCACACAATAGCAAAAACAATGTTCCAAACCTTAGATACAGTATAAAAACCTCTGCTTCTGCAATGACATCAGTTCAAAAACAATATATCTTAGCTGATTTATGTTGTGTAAATTGGGCCAACCACAACTGATTCCAATCTGGCTTAGACTCAATGGCAGGGCTTATTTTTTTCTATTACATTGACACGTATACAATAAAAGAAGGATTTTGAAGAGGGATATTTTTGGAAACAGAAACAGAAAAAGACAAACACTGTAATGTATGGATGAGGAAGAGTAAGAGCAAGGGGCCCAGGGAGAAGAGCAGTGAGAGGAGCAGGAGCAGAGAGAGATGCAGTGAGAGGAGCAGTGAGAGGAGCAGTGAGGTGAGCAGGAGCAGTGAGAGGAGCAGGAGCAGTGAGAGATGCAGTGAGAGATGCAGGAGCAGTGAGAGGAGCAGTGAAAGGAGCAGGAGCAGTGAGAGATTGTTTTTATTTTCCCCACCTTTTTTATCTGGGCTTTTTGCTGTTGTTGTTTTTTTGTTCAGAATGCTCTTATGTGTTTCATGGATATTTTGTTCACTGTAAGCAATACTGTCAAACCTTTTCTGTTCTATCATACCGTGTTTCTACTGTACCTCCTGCATTAAACAGTAAAGGAAAAAAAATACGCTTTTTACTGGAATGCTTTTGAATGTGAGCATTACTGTACATTTGGACATACAGTTCCTAACCAAGAAATTCAGTGTAAAACAGTGAATTGCATGTTTTGCATGCAAATACCTGTAAAACTGAGACTGAAAAGTCTATGCAGTTTTTGTAATGTCAACAATATCCAGTATTTTGAAACCTGGTGTACTTTGATTGACTGCATGTACCTTGTGAGGTGAAAACAAGTGTTATTCTTTGACAGAATAATTTAATTTTGAGTCAGATTTCCAGTGTTTTGCTAAAGTTGGTGTGTGCAGAGAAAGGTGTGTTCTATTTTGAAATGAAGATTTAGTATATATTTAACAAAATGTGTTTTTGAGAAGAAAATTATCCATTTGGCCAATTGTGTTTTGTAGGTGTTAGTCTGTGTTAAGAGTTTAGAAAAAGTATCTGAAGTATGGTTAAGCGCTTGTTAGCGATTGAAAAAAACTGTAATAAATAAACATTTCTTAAACTAACTGTCTGTGTGATATGCTTGAAGTGTTTTATATATGGATTTTATTGTAGCCAAGTAAAGTATTACCATGTCCAAAAAAGTAAAAACCATGATATATATACCCAAACATGTTAATATTGTGGTACATGTCCAATAAAACATAGTAGGTTTGGTTAGTATTACAACACACATTTGATATTCTTCAGATGACGATAACCAAGCAGCACAGTGTCAGGAGTTGGTTTGATACTGCATATATCAAGTACCTTGTGGACAGTTTGGTTGGTTTTTGCCTCATAATGTTGCAGAAATTATGTTGTTTCATGTATTGTTTGCTTCATGGTGTGCGTTCAGAGCTACGGTGTACAGTGATGTTCTCTGTGTTTGATGTTTGACCCTGTTAGAGAGGGCACAATAATCTCTGACTGATGCTCACACTCACACTCACTCGCAGGCTTGTGTTATGGAACAACTAGTGAGGGATCACCACACACACACACACACACACACACACACACACACACACACACACAGAGCTTTGCTGCCTCAGGTGTCAGGGATTTCTGATTAACACATATAACCCCTCTCTTTTCTCTCTCTCTCGCAACATCTTAATCTTCAAACAGATGGAAACTCAATCAATAAGCAGGGAAAACAAAAACACGCCAGTGAACTGATAAGCAGACGTGTGCTGCCTGCAGAAGATGAGAGTGTTTGACCTGCTTCGGAGGTGACTGTAAAACAGTAAATATGATTAAGAACTTCAAGTGAAATGGTATTGGTATTTGAATTCCAAACCTTTGAATGGTAGTGTACCAAGAAAATGAGGGTGAAGAGGTTTGGGTCAGGTTTATATGAGACCGCAAAGAAGCAAACGCTGGATTTGTGAGACTTACGTTTATTTTCTTGCAATCAGTAAACTCCTGACTCGGCTTGCACAGCTTTTTTTTACATTGTAAGTGCAATTTTCTGCTTCGGACAAGTGTCTGTTTCTATAATTTGCATGAAATGACATATACTGTAGTAGGATATGCTACAAAATGGTAGGTTTGCTGACTTTTTGATCCAGCATAATGTAAAAACACAGATATCACCATCGCAGGAAACAATGCAACATTATAAAGGGT